>NC_135998.1:9652655-9902655 GCF_048128805.1 Centroberyx gerrardi | reverse complement strand
TTATGCTCAACCTGGTGCTGGGTGTCCTATCAGGGTAAGTCATTCCTACACACAAATATACAAACTCCATGTCAGTCAGTCAGTCACTCAATTATCCACCTCCTCAATCACTTACACAAACCCTGATCCCTCCACCTGCGCTCTGACCCTCTGATGAAATTCATACATGTATATGTCAGTGCGTACTGTATATCCAAATGCTCTGTACCCCCACTGTGATATCTAAAGCTCGGTGCAAGGGCAAGACAGGTGATCAATATTGTTTTACCATTTGACAAAAGTACATTGCCAGTATGCTAGTAGTAGTGCTAGTAAGGCACCCAAAGCTATTTGGTACTAGTCCACTTTCAATGGGTCCTTACAGACATCATTACTCAGTATTCCAATGAAAAACCAACGGGTACTGATGCAGCACCACGCCCATCAGTATAGCAAGGTACTTAGTACTTGCAATGTAAAAATATAGTGTCTATGTTTTGCACTGCACAGTTCTTCCAAAGATGCGTTGGATAACAGAGACTGACAGCCAGACTCAAAAATGAAAAAAAAAAAATGGCACAACAAAGACAAAGGGACATAAATAACAAAGGAAATCTAATGCAGAAAATGAAATCAAAGGGAAAGTAAGAGTGAGGTAGTGAGTTTCGCAGTCTATAATACTGCAAATAATTTGGAACAGGGCTGCAGAATGTGTACCTGCAGTTACTTTATGATTGTTGCCAAGCTTTTTGGATCCAGTCTCTTCCAAACTGTCAACAGCCAGTTAAAGAATGCAGCTGTGTGCCATGTGGAGACTTTCGATTTTGTTGTCACATCCATCAGCATAGTGCTGTTGTTAATCAAAAACAATATATCTACAAAAAAGCAATTTATTCAGGAATGAAGAAAATAATTATTTCCTCATTGACACCCATTAACTTTTGAAATTCCACAATGTTTTCGATGCGTCATGAAACTCACTCAACACATAAATGACCATGAAAACTTTTAGTTCAAGTAACAAAGAGATATAACACTAAATTGTTGTTATGTGTTTTTAACCCCGCGACAGCAGGGGCTCTATGAATCGTATTGTCGGTCGGTCGCTCTGTTCACCACTTTTTGTCACGTGGGTGAAAGTGTGCCACAGGGAGTTAGATTACAGACTCAGACGCTTCCACAAAATTCAATGTCGCAGGACTGTTAGACTCTTAGTCGTGTTTCCTCAACAACAGCGATAGATACACAAGGCTCATTGATGCATTGCACAGTTGACTAGCAACATTGCTACTCTTCTTTGATGATGTTTACGTCACAAAAGTAACAGTTCATACCTCTTCAAAGTATGCTGACACCAGAGACAGCTAAAGGATAATTTGCTTTTGGGGTTTGACTGTTAGAGGTTGCATTGGCCCTGTGGGTGTTTATTTGAGAGCAGCGCTTCCTGCAGCTGAGGGGTAAATAAAGCATTAGAGTGAAATTAGTAACTAAATTTTGAACACAATCAATCCTCATGATGGCACACACTAGGAAAATAAGGCCCAGGTTGAAAATAAATGTAATTATCCTTTAAATAGGTCATAGATAATATCATGAGAAGCTAACAAAAATACAAATAGATGATTAGATTTGGTTCTCTGACAATAGAAAAACGTGATTTGGATGAGAATATATGAGTGGGGTATAAATGTGTACCCCACTTGTATGTTTCCCCTGCTTTCCCCACTAATATGCTATCTTGCCTCTGTGTATACTGAACCCCTACATAGACATACACACGGTGTACGTGTTTGTGTACACATGCAAGTACATGCATGTGCGTGTGAGCCCCCTCGCTCTAAAAGCCTGGCCTGAGGGAGAGAGCTTCCTCCTTCAATATATGTGCATTTACAGGGGAGCTACCATATTGGAGTGACCCCCGCACAGAAATAGCTTGGTATATTTGGAAAGAGCTGAAGCTGCCTTTATCTTAATGAAAAGCCAGTCTGAACCCACTGAACGCGACAATTCAGTATCAATCAATATTCACTCACATGATCTGTCTCTCAGCTTCCTACATTAACTGCTTTTAGATACCAGTTATGCATATTGTCACTTACTCACAGCATTGCCCATACAAATACATATATAGCAGAATCTGTGTCATTATCACTTAAATCACCAAGAAAAATAAATGTACAGAAATTGGTTTTGGTGGCAAAGATGCAGAAGCTTACTCCAGCTCCTCATAGGGGCTCCCAAGGCGCTCCCACACCAGTTGAAAGATGTAAACACCTCAAATGTCTTCTCTCAATGCAGAGAAGCAGCAGCTTGACTCTGAGGTCCTCCTGAATTACTGAGTACCTTACCTTGTAACAGAGAGTGAGGCCAGCTGCCCTGCGGAGAAACTTCATTTCAGCTCCTTATGTCCACAATCTCACTCTTTTGGTCACTACCAAAAGCTTGCGACCATAGGTGAGGGTTGGAACGAAGATTGAACAGTTTTCTTTGTGGCTCAGCTCTCTTTTTACCACCACAGTCCAATACAATGCCCACATTACTTTAGCCAAAGCACCTGACGGTCAGTCTCATGATCCCTTTCACCCTCATGAATAAAACCCTGAGATACTTGAACACCTCCAGTTGGGGTTGCTGCTCACTCCCCATCAGAATGGGGGAGGCCTCCTTTTCCCAACAGAAAACTAGGATCTCAGGTTTGGAGGTGCTAACCCTCCTCCTGACCACATCACACTCCAATGAGGTCAAGGACAACATCATTTGCAAACGGACCACGGCTGCACCTTAACATCTTGTCCATGAACATCATGAACAGGAGCATACAAGGTGCATCCTTGTAGGAATCCAATGCCAACCTTGAACAAGCTTGATTTAATGCTAAGAAGAACGAATACAGCTCTCAGTCTGAATGTATAAGGGCCACATGGCTTGCAGCAGCAGCCCTGGCACTCCATAATCCCGCAGCATTTTCCATAGGATCTAGTAGAGAACACAGTCAGACCTTTTCCAAATCCATGAAACACATATAAACAAGATTAGCAAACTCTCAATTATCCGTGAGAGGGTAGAAAGCTGGTGGACTCGTATGATTATAATATGGTTACAATATGATTACAGCTTTAGAGGGAAGTATTGTGAATGATAGACACACACACAAACACACATAGAAAGACACACACATAAGAGGTGTTGGTGTGTCTATGTGTTCAGGAATCCTAATCTCATTTACTGCCAGTTATCTCACTCTTCACAGTCCATGTGACCAAGCAGCACACCAATGCCAATGGCTTTATGCCCGTCCTGTCCTGTCCTGTCCTGTCCTGTCCTGTCCTGTCCTGTCCTGTCCTGTCCTGTCCTGTCCTGTCCTGTCCTGTCCTGTCCTGTCCTGTCCTGTTCTCTCCTCTCCTCTCCTCTCCTCTCCTCCCCTCCTCTCCTTTCCTCTCCTCCTCTCCTCTCCTCTCCTCTCCTCTCCCCAATAATACACACACACATGCACACCCACATACACTACCAGTCAAAAGTTTGGACACACCACATTTTTCTTTATTTTTTACTATTTTCCACATTTTAGAATAATAGTAAAGACATCCAAACACATCCATAACACAAATGGAATTATGCAGTGAGGTAGTAGCAATCTTACCTGTCTATCAACAGGTTGACGTACCCCTACAATAAAAAGATCTGAGAACAAAATGACTCACTCACTTAGCAGGTCACCCCGAACAAAAGTAAATCGAGGGTTGTGACAGTGGTTGGTGAGAAATACTTTTTTTTTTCATTTTTATTACCCATAATTAAAATGTTCAGCTGAAAATAACCGAATTGAGAATGAATTGAGTTAAACAAGAGATTAACCACCACTCTATTCTCCTCTCTAGCCCCTCTCTCTTTTTACTTTCCTTCTCTCATCATCCCTTCCCTGTCATCCTCTTGTGTTTTACAAAGGCCTCTCCCTGGCTTTAATCATCACGGTCCCCTGCGGTCCTGCGTCTGACGTCTGTCCATCTCATTGTCTATGGGAGCGAAGAGCCTCTTCTCACCCACTGTGTTCCCTCTCCACCTGACTCACAGCCCCTTGTCTCTCCAGAGTGTGAATAAGAGCAAACACCTCATGTGCATGGCCATTAGTCTTGAGAGAGGTTGCAGGGAATCCAATTACTGGCGCAGGACTTTCTGTGTGATTTCTGTGTGAAACGTATTCCAGACGATTTGAAGATGCTCAGTTCCTTTTCATTTGGGATTTTCTTTCCTGCCCATTCTTTTTACTGGTGGGGCACACACCACATGTCTACTTTTTTTTGTCTCTGTCTTTAGTACCCAATTTGGAAAGGAATAAATTCCAACAACTTGCAGTTCTGAGAACAAGTATTTATTAGTAAAACCATTTCATCTTTAGTACCCAATTTCCATGGATTTAGAATGCAATTTGCAGATACATTTTCTATACATCTTCTATTATTTCTAGCTTCATTTAACTCCTAGTACTCCAGCCTCCTCATATCTGTCTGTTTCTTTTTTTTCCTCCTGTGGCTCACCATGCTCATACAGATGATTAATCCACACCATTTATTAGTGATTGTTATAAAGTGTTACTGTGTATTTTCCAGTAAAACAGAAAAACCAAATATATGTAAAAATATATGTCTAAAAATATATCTCTGTGTGTGTGTTTCCACAGCGAGTTTGCCAAAGAGAGAGAGCGTGTGGAGAAGAGGCAGGAGTTCCTGAAGCTTCGGAGACAGCAGCAGATAGAGAGAGAGCTGACTGGCTACCTGGAGTGGATCTGCAAAGCGGGTTAGCCTTATCTCCAAAACATATTTACTGTGCACTAACATTCTCAGTGCAAGTGCTAGCATGTGCATTTCTGTTTGTCCATGCATTCGTGGATGTGTGTTGTTGTGTGTGTGTGTGTGTGTGTGTGTTACGGACAAGGTACTTGGACTGGTAGAAAGTCTTTCTCTCTCTCTCTCTCTCTCTCGCTCCCCCTCTCACTCTTTATGCTCTCCTATTACAGAGGAGGTGTTGCTGGAGGAGGAGGATGAGAATGCAGAGGAAAAATCCCCGTTGGACGGTGCGTGGTACAAGAGGAAACAAAACCTCCCAGGTGAAAAGAGGGCTGAGTATGTGTTGCCTGCTTTACCATGGTGCCTCACCACAGGAACCCAATGGTAAACCAGGCACACGGAGAGAGGTATGATTCATCATTCCCATCCAAAGCACGATTTTTTTGCACAATATCAACGTGCTGTGCACAAATCATTCCAAAACCATTGGTGTCTCACTCTGCCATGAATGTGATCTGGTTCTCTTTCACCTGGGGAATATAATGCAGGTTCAATGCAAACAAGTTATATTGTACTGATGTGATTATTGTCCAGAATGATGATGATGATGCAGGTGTTGCTTAACAGATCTGTTTGATAACTGTGTCACTCTCTCTTTCTGGTTTTCTTGTTATCTCTGTTTTCTTTTTCTGACCACACCTCTTTCCATCATCCTGTTCTTTCTCTCTGTCGTTGGTCCTTTCATTTCTCTCTCTCTCTCTCTCTCTCTCTCTCTCTCTCTCTCTCTCTCAGCCTTATAATTGGCCCGTAATCTCAGTCAATTAGGCCTGGTGTGGAAGCAAGGGTTAATTAGTGGGATTTACGGCAATGGTCTGATTGGATTTGTTAAAGGACATGTGCCATAAACCCCCCAGCCCCCCCATCCTACACCCACATACACACCTGCACACACACACCCACACACACACACAAACAGCACACACACACACACACACTCACAAATCGAAATGCTGCACACACCAGTAGACACAGACGTTCAATATATAAGTGCCCACAAGCAGGCTGAATATTCAAGGAAAATGACGGCACCCAGCTGCCTTATTTTCTGAGTTAGTTACATATGGAGGATTAAAATATTGGAGTCTACTGCCAAAGAAAAGCCACTCTGATGTTGTTAGAGCAGAAAATATGGACTTGACCTTTGTCAGCTGAATGACAGGTATGAGTATTGGGGCACAGTGCCAATCATAGCTGACTGACTGGGTAGAGACGATTTTAAAATGAGAAAAAGTGATTTATCCACCGTTTGAAAAACGATGGCTACTCTTTTGATGATAGGAAATTAAAACAAATTATGGTCCTTTATGGTACATTTTGCAGGATAGTTTTCTTGCTTAAAAAAAAGACAAAACTTTTACGGACTGGATCCTCCTTATTTTAGGGATAATAAATAATGAAGGTTCAGGCAGTTATCTTTTTTCCCAAAATGGATATATAACTTTCTGTTCAAATGTCGGGAGTGGAGTAGAAGTGATGGATGTGAAAGAGAGTGTAGCACTATGTATTTGATCTTCTCCCTCCAATACACAAACACTATTCATTCAGTGAATTTTTCCTAGGCTTCCTAGTTGCAGAGCCTCATTCATTTTGCAGCAGGGGCCTGATTCTGCCTCCAAGCACCTTTAGGAGTCAGGCAGGGTTGTAGATCTCAAGAAAAAAGCCCATTGCTTTTGTGACACGGAGGGGTCATGTGACGATCACATTCATGTGGTGCCGGCAGTTTTTCATTCCAAGGCTGGCTTCGAGCAGGAAGGCAGAAAATCTCCGAATGAAAAACGTGATTGATGCCTGCTATTCATAGATTCCAATTAGCCCGCCCCACACCTTCACCACACACACACACAAACGCACACACACACACACACACACGTACACACACATAGAGACACATGCACACATATACAGGGGTAAATATTCTATGATTGGGTGGGGGTTGTTCCTTTTAAATACAACTTGAAACTTCATGTACTTTATGTATGTGCATAAATTGACTGCTTAAGTTGATATTTAAGAGGTTTTGCTAAATAGGCAGTAGAACAACATCACTGCAAAAACTGACAAGCTTGTTAAGTTATTTTATCTTGTAGAGATAAGATAAGACTTATCAAGCTTATTTTAGGATTTTTTTGGGAAATCATCTTACTGCACTGGCAGATAATTTAACTGGTTTCAACAAATTTAACTTTTTTCAGGATATTGTCACTTGTTTCAGGACATTTACTTTGTAAAAGTGAAATTGCCTTGGAGCAAGTTTCTTGTTTCAAGATTTTCTTCATTGTTTTATGAGTGATTTTGACATGTATCAAGTGAAATGTATTGAAACCAGCAAGATTATCTGCCAGTGCAGTGAGGTAATTTGACTAAAAATATCACAAAATAAGCTTGTAAGGTCTGGAAACAACTTAAAATCACTGGACAGCTTGTCATTTTTTGCAGTGATAATAAAGCCATAAGGCATATTTTCACGATACTCTTTCGTCTTTCTTCCCTGTCTGTGTGTAGTGCTGAAACGAGGCAAAGTCAAGAAGGGTAAAAATGACCTGATCGGTGCTGAGGAGGGGGAGGATCCGTTCACGGACATCTCCTCTGTTGGTGAGGCTCAGATCCCCTCCTTTTCATCCGCTGTCATCGGCAGTTCACCTTTCACCTTCGCTTGCTGTCTATTCACCAAGTCGACCTTTCAGATAAAAGCCTCCATAAAAGCCCGCCTTCTGCGATGAACATACATAACCGCTTCGTCTGACTCTCTCTCGTCTCCACTTATCAGATTAGCACGTCATGTCACCACAACACCGTAAAGCATGGTGCTCTGTTGTTAAATATTCAACACAAACTTAATTGTGTACATAATAGAAGTAGCTGCCTTCTGGATCCTACTTAATACAATCTGAGACTTAAAGCTATTTATCTTGGTTATTGTAGCATGTCACCTTGAGGGAAAATAGGTATAATTAACTTCTCTTATTAGACTGTAAAATTAAAATAGCAGTAGAATTACCCGCAGCGTATTAGAATTAGACTTTTTAATATTAATGGAATTCACTGCACCACACAAAGAAAACATGTAATTGCTTGTCTGTGGGTTGGAAATGAGCATAAGCGTGATAATTGAAACCATTTTGCTGCCTTCACATTAAAAACACTAGTGCTACTTTTTCCGCTGACTGTATCTCATGACTGTTTTCCATACAAATAGGTGTCAAGGGAATTCAGGCGCTGCACAGACAAATCTGCCCTCTCATCTCGCTTTTCCTCGCTCAAGTTAGGATCTTATTTCACCCTTGGCAAGCCGTGTCACAAGCTTGCAGTGCCGCTGCACAGCACAAAAACATGAGTGCATCTTCTTTTTTTAACGAGCAACAGCGAGTCAAATTCAAGGACGTGTTCCAGTGGTTTTCCACCGTTCCCTCCATCCCTTGTCTAGGTGTTGTTTCCCCTCATCGTTTTGTTAGTCTTGGCCACAAACGTCCTTGAATGCTTGTTAGCAGAGACGCCTGAATGGGTGTAAAATGGAATGGATCCCTGAAATTACCGACAGAAATAACCCAACCATTCTGTCACGCTTCTGTCTCAAAAACAACAAGAGCGATGACTGATAAAAATATGATTATTTCACAGTGGGTTTTTTTGTGTTTGTTTTGTTTTGTTTGTTGTTTTTATAGTTGTTTTTCAAGGTCAGATGAAAATTGGCTGCAGACGTATGTATGATAATCATGATAATAATGATGGGGATGATGCTATAGTGGGATGAAGACAATGGAAACACTGGCACACCAAGTTATTCGCTGTGAGATCTCGCTGTGAGAAACTGTGATAAGATTTAACCACTACACACTGATACATTTCCTCTCTCCTCTGCTCGTCGTTGCCCTCAGCTCCCCCAGGCTCTCCGTTTGGCCGGGCCAGCGTGAAGAGCAGCAGCAAACTGGACAGCTCCTCCTACTTCCGTCGGAAGGAAAAGAGAACCCGTTTCTTCATCCGCCGCATGGTCAAAGCGCAGAGTTTCTACTGGATAGTTCTGTGTCTGGTGGGCCTCAACACTCTGTGTGTGGCCATTGTACACTATGACCAGCCAGAGTGGCTTACCAGGGCCCTCTGTAAGTCACACACACACACACACACACACACACACACACACACACACACACACACACACACACACACACATATATACAAACGCACAAGCACACATATACACATTCATGATGTTGTCTGTAATCTATAAATATGAATATTTTCTCTGTCCTGTCTGTCACACTGTCCGGAAACTAGACACGGCAGAGTTTGTGTTCCTGGGGTTGTTTCTGACGGAGATGAGCTTGAAGATGTATGGCTTAGGAGCCAGGAATTACTTCCACTCCTCCTTTAACTGCTTTGACTTTGGGGTAAGTCGCTATAGAATGTGACACACAGGTACATATTTAACACTACCAACAGTTTTATTCCTGATTAGATGATAATCAGGTGACCTTTAGGTGATTCATGGGGAGGTTTGAGTCACCCAGTGTTGTTTGGCTTGTAGAAAGAGCCAATACAGCAGGCGATAAGCAGAGGTGGAAAGTAACTAAGTACATTTACTCAAGTACTGTACTTAAGTACAATTTTGAGGTACTTGCACTTTACTTGAGTATTTGCATTTTGTGATACTTTCACTCCATTACATTTCAGATGGAAATATTGTACTTTTTACTACATTTATCAGATAGCTGTAGTTACTAGTTACTTTGCAGAATAAGGTTTTACATGCAAAATATACGATAAGCTCATAAAATATGTTGCATTGTTAGAGTTTAAACTCCCCAACAGTGTATGGAGCAGTTAGACATATGATATTAAAATACTTCTTACAGGTTAATGCATCAATAATTTAACACTCTGCTCTTCAGAATGAGTACTTTTACTTTTGATACTTCAGTACATTTTACTGCTAATACTTCTATACTTTTACTTAAGTAAACTTTTGAATGTAGGACTTTTACTTTTCAGGAAGTATTTTTCCATTATGGTATTGCTACTTTTACTTTAGTAAAGGATTCAAATACCTTTTCCACCACTGGCGATAAGTGCAGCCTCTGCTCTCCTCTCCAGGTGATTGTGGGAAGTATTTTTGAGGTGATTTGGGATATGATCAAACCAGGAGCGTCCTTTGGCATCAGCGTACTGAGAGCACTGCGACTACTCAGGATATTCAAAGTCACCAAGTGAGTTCATACGGGAAATATGCATGTCCACGGAAGCATGACGCACACACACACACACACACACACATATGTATGTGCTAAAGTGAAGATGATAAGCACATTATGCTCCTGTCATGCTTGGTAAACCTTGTTTTTATGTTTTCGCTTACATAACTGTCAATCATCAAGGAATCCAGGAATATGTGTTTGTGGGCGGATGATCCATTGGTCACCTTACCCATTAAATGATGACAACATAGATACCAGAATTGCCCATGTCTCCCCGGTAGATAATTTACTCCAGTGCTCCATGCCATCATTTTAGCATACACTATGTCGGGTACAGCCTGATCTCCTGGAATTTCATGGAAAGAGCATGATGTCTAAAAATGCAAATTTGTGCTCTGTGCACGAGAAGTGAGAGAAATATGTTCCCACCGTGAAAGGATTACGTGAATGAGGCATGACTAGAAACAAGAAGTAATCTGACATTGAAATAGAGTGGTGGGAAGTAAGGGTGATTTGGTCGGGTGGTGGATGGGTGTAAACGTTTGCCTTCATCTCTGATGACCTGGATTTGATTCCCAACTCATACCGAGAAGACTGAGTGAAATGAGTGAAGTTTTAATTTGTAGCTAAAGTTTTTCTTATTTAACTATGACCAAAGCCTTTCCCTAACCTTAACCAAATTGTTTTAGTTGCCTAACCCTAACCCAAACCCTAAACAAAGTTGTTTTAGTTGCCTAACCATAACCTTAACCATATAACTTTACCAGAGTTGTTTTACTTGCCTAAGCTTAACCGATAGCGGTGAAAACGGCATGTACAATTTGTGTTATTGTCACAGTTATTCTGGTGGAAGAACATAATCTTCACATAATTTGTGTCCACAATATGTAGCCTAATTTGCATTTCATAGTTCGTGCTCATAATCTTCACAAAATTTTATGAGATCACATTGGTTGGGTAAATTGACCAACAAGCCCGTCTCCCAAAAACTTGGTGTATTCCTTTAAATGCTAAAAAGCTGTTTTATGAATTCTTCCTTTAAATGTTATAAAGCTGTTTTATGAATTCCTTTAAAGTTGACTTTTTGAAGATACAAGGTTTTGATGTGGCAGGACTGATACTTTTCCTTAGGCAATGTTAATTGCTGTCATTCTGAGTTGACAATCCTATTACAGTTTGATGGCAGTCCCTTTATTTCATTAGATTAGCTTGTAATCCTGTGATTCACAAAAACTGACAGCTGCAGAGCTCAACACATTGATTTGTTTTACTATGCCACCTACAGCTTTGTTGCCATCTTTTTCTTTCATCTCCTGTTTCTGCCTGTCTTTCTTTCTCTCTCTTCTTTTCGATCAGTTATCTTTTTTTCTCCTGTCTGTCTGAATCTATTTTTGTGGCCTGTGTATCAATAATTTATGCAGAGTGGCTTATAATGAGTGCAACAGTAGATTCATCTTAAATTCCTAGACTGCAAACATTACAGCCAACCAACAGTAATGAGTTCAAGGGTCAAAAGCACACCAGGCAGAATGTTGAATCTCCCTTTCTAACTCTCTTTCTAACCTTTCGTTCTTTCCTCTCTCTTCCTCTCCTCCTTGCTCTCAGATACTGGAACTCGTTGAGGAACCTCGTGGTTTCCCTGCTCAATTCTATGAAGTCCATCATCAGCTTGCTCTTCCTCCTCTTCCTCTTCATCGTGGTCTTTGCTCTGCTGGGCATGCAGCTCTTCGGAGGACAGTGAGTATCCGGATCGACCCGACCTGCCCCCTGACTCCTAATTCCTGCTCCCCTCCTCCATCTTTCTGGCAATAGAATAGAGAGACAGGCACACAGACAGACACATACACACATACAGTATATCCTCTCCATCTCCCCACCTAGCCCCCCCGTCTGTAATCCCTGGCCCAGCATTGCAGTGGTGACAGACATGTTGACGCAGCAGGTAGCTGGCAGTGCAGCAGCAACAACAGCGGGCCTTTGATATCACACTCAGTAGGAGCACCATGTCTTCTAATGACAGTAACACCTCATGAGTCTGGGCCTGGCTGCAGTTAATCAAAGGCTTGGCATCCAGCCCCATCGGACTAAACACACACACACAAACAAATACACACACACACACACACACACACATGCCCATCTTCTACCATCCTCTATCTCCTGACATATCATTTTCTGTCATACAAATACTGCTTAGGTCAGGCAAGTTGGCTGAGATCACATTATTTTTCGCATTTTACACTCTTACACTATCAGTCAAAAGTTTGGACACACCTGATTGAATGTACTATGTTTTTCAGTATCTTAAAGCCATTTTGATCTAAAGGCTTATGCTTAAATGCTTGAAATTAGTTTTTTAGACAAATATAAATAGTGAAGTTGATGCCTATATATGATTTCTTTCCAAAGCCTTTGTCTTTCCATCAACGCAAAGGGCGGCTGCTTTAAATAATGTAAAATATAAGATAGTTTTGATTTGTTTAACACTTTTTTGGTCACTGCATAAATTCCATTTGTGTTATTTCATCGTTTTGATGTCTTTACTATTATTCTAAAATGTGGAAAATAGTAAAAATAAAGAAAAATGTGGTGTGTCCAAACTTTTGACTGGTAGTGTATATACTATATTTCATACACAACATACATTAACATACATGCAGTCACACTAGAGATCTGCCCACTTCTATAATTTTCAGGCAACTGGTGCATCTTCAAGCAGCCAGTCAGCCATGTGTGTGTGTGTGTGTTACATATCGCCATCATTGTGGCAGGTAAGGTACACACACACTCAAGGGAAATGCCAATGTCACATGGAGTCACATCTCCTTGGAGTGACGGCCTTGGCGATCGCCCCGCTCCTATTGGATGTCTTTGAAGCAGTGGGCTGTTGTCATGGTGCCAAGCTTTAAATCGGTCTGTGCCATCATTAGCATCGCATCAGTCTCTGGTGATGGACAAGTGTGAGATGACTGTGACGTCCACATGGTGCTTCTAGCCAGCCAAGCACATCAGGCTGGACGCATTGTTCTCTGCAAATAATATTCACATTAACAAGACATTTACTCTTGTATTCAGTCCTAAATAAATCTTATCTTTGTTAAAGCAAGTCTAAAAATATGCCCTGTGGGTCAGGTAATTTCACTTCTTTCCAATGCAGTTGTGTCAGGAATTTTCTTGAAACAAGTGTCAGTATTTTGAAATTAAGCAGAGTACTGTCCTTGTTTGGAGATAATGTCACTTTATTTCATAAAATCCTTGAAATAAGTTGAATTGTATTGGAACCAAAGGAAATTATATTATTCCGTTGCCAGATTTTTTCACTTGTTTAATGAAAAATAAGGTTTCAAATCTTAAAACAAGATTAAATGACTTTAAGATGGACATTTTCTGCATTCAGCATTCCCTCCCTTCAGTTTTGGCTCAGAGATTAGAACAATCTCCTGGTAAAATCCTGTGAGAATTGAAAGATAAACAGCTTGAGGCAGAGGTCCATCTCCCTGCGGAGATCTGCAGGACATCACCGACTGTTTGGCGAAATTTCTGAAAAGCTTTTCTGGTTGCTGCTTTGTACTGCTCATTTTTGTAAGTACAGTCGTTCTTCTTGATTAACACTGACCTTGTAAAACACAGGAGAGGTGGCATTTTATGCTTCTGACTGCATTCCCAAGTTCTAGCCATAATCAAGGATTCTTCCATTCACTACATGCTGGTGCAGGCTGGCACCATAAATTAAAATAATCACTGTGCAATCTCTATAGGCTGCACCTTTTTTATCCTGCTCCTTCCCTATTCTAATAAAAGCCTGTTTCATTTCTAGACTCCTTATTAGGCTGCACGAAGTAGAAAAAGCTGTATTCACGTGTATATCACAGTCCCACTGCTCTGCGGTATGTTTTTTCTTGTCGATATCACCCATCCAGTTGTGTATGTGTGTGTGTGTATTTAAAGTGGGGGGTTGCATTCCCCTACATAATGTAAATCCACGTGTCTGCTGCAATTGTCTGAAGGGTTAGATACAGGCGGTCGAGGCCAAGAGCTTGTGGGATCCGTCAGAATGTAAGGGAGTGTGAATGTAAGGGAGCGCGGCCTCACATGACTCTGTTTTGAGGATTGATTTAATGAAGTCCCTGTAGATGCCACATGGAAGCCAAGCAGCAAGCTCCCAATCCCTATTATCAGAGTAAACAGAGGTCTGCGCAGAGGCACAGGAGCACACTGCCGCTTCTCCCTGTGCTGGGCCGCACTAATCCTCCAGTATGGAGAAAAGATGGGAGGATGGAGAGGTGTGGGGGAGTGGGAGAGATGGAGAGAGAGAGGGAGAGGTAGGGGCAGCGTGGTAGGAAAGGAGAGAGGAGAGGGAGGAGATATGGAGGGGAGAAGGCACAGAGGAAGGAAGGAAGGAAGGGAGCTCAAGAGGAAGAGGCTGAGATGAAAAGGAGAGAGAGAGAGAGAGATGGAGGGATGAGGAGGAGAGGTAGAAGATGGAAGGAAGAGAGAGAGAGGGTGGGATGGGGAGAGAGATGGAGAGAGAGGGGGGAGTTGATGGAGGATGGAGTAATGAGACGCAGAAGGACAAGGGTAGAAAGAGAGAAGTATAGGGAGAGAGAGAGAGAAAGAGAGAGAGAGAGAGAGAGAAAATATGACAACATTCCAAGGCAGAAAAAGCTTATTGAATTTACCGGCCCTCCCCCACTCCTCCGCCTCTCTTCCCTACATTCCTCGTGCCCTCCCCCAAATCTCCCTCACGTAATGCATGTATGTATGCACACCACACACACACACACACACACACACACACACACACACACACACACACACACACACCAACTACACCGTCACAGGATCTACACTATGAAGGAGAAATCAGGAGTCATTTGTACAGACAGTCGCTGTGGTAGCAATTCACTCCCCTCTCTCTCCCCTCATCCCCCCCCCCCCCCCTCGTCTTTTCTTCCACAATGGGTCCTTCATGTGCTTTGTCCCCAAACCCCCAAATAAATTTTTCTTCCTTGTGTTCTCCCGGCTGCTCTATGTAGCACATCGCGTGCTCTGAATTATAAGGTTCCATCGATGAGAGGTTTTGAGATATAGAGCGTGAAAGGCATTACATCCCATATAGTAAAACCAATGAAGCCATTTCAATTCGCCTTGTTTTACCCACTTACGTTAACATTACAAAAACAAATCTTCTTCAAACACGTATTAAGGCCTGTCTGTTTTTTTTTGTTTTTTTACATGTTCGATGGAACCTTATAATTCATAAGCCCTTACATGACTCTGTCTAACTTGACAGTGTTGTGTAATGTAAAATGCATTGTGTTTCTTCCATCTGTCAAATTCCGGTACTCAAAAGTGTTTCCATCAAACTGAATACCGAAGGTTATTCAAGATGGAATTGAATGTCCATATCCTGTGTATTTCCATTGTTGTCAGGCAGTAATGGATATTGGACATTCTTTTATTCAACAGTTTGTCCATCAGCTTAGTAAATTCCATCAGAAATGCTTTTATAGGAGTGTTTGATCATTTGCAAGTACAATAATTCAGTTTTCACACAGCTGTTCAACTATGTGAACACTTCAAGGTCATCTCACCTCCTGATGAACGAGTTTCATCCATTTCAGAGGAATCTGAGTCTTTGTGAACACTGCAAATCCATCCAGTTTAGTATTCATTGAGGGAAGCTGATTATTGATGAAATGAAGGCATAATTAATATGCCATTATCCATAAATGCCTTACTAAATTAGTGCATGAAATTCTTGATGCATGCAAAATAGTGGATACTTTAGAGGCTTGAAAATTTCAACAATTTCGTACTGTACTGGAGATAAAATATAAATCATGGGTTACAATGGATCTATCAAATTAGTTCTTCTAGTTTTTGAAAATAGATCCACAGTCATACTGAGCCCATGATTAGCCTGATCAAATCAGTTTTGACACAAATGCTCTTTTTTACATCAAGAAACTTGTTAGCTGTAAAGGTTGTGAGTTTTAAAGAAAGGTAGAGTTATGAAAGGAATCCCATTCAAGAAAAGCCAAAACTACAATCTAAGATAAAATGAGAGAGTTAAAAAGTGTGTTTTAAGTATGTGAAAACACCCTTAAACGTACTCTTATGAACAATACTCCTATAAAAATCTTCTGGCATGTGTGTCTATGTGCGTCTTTGCCTTGTAAAGTACAAAGATTTGGTAAGATGGACTGTAAGTGTTTTTCTAATGTTCAGATCACAGCTAATCACTGCTGCCCTGGAAAAAACCACGTAGCCGCAACTGTTTGCATTCACGTCATCATTTATGACATTTATGTAGAGTGAGTTTCATGACCTTTGGGCCTTTGAAACATGTTAAAAACCCATTGTAAACTTTTAAAAAATACATGGGCATCAATGAGAAAATAAACAACCGTTTTGTAGATACATGGTTTTTATCCAACAACAGGTTACACAGATGAGGCTGCATCAGCTCCTCACTGGTATATTGCAGAAGCATGTGTGTTGATACGCTGCAAAAATATAAGTCATTCAATCTTGTCTTCAGTCTTACAATCATTTCTGCCACTAAGGTGAAAGAACTTAACTTTTTTTCTATTGCGACTAAACTGCAAGAATTTTCTTGAAGTTAGCGATAGTATCTTGAGATAAGGCACATCTCGTCCACATCTCGTCCGTCAACATGATGTCACTTGATTAGAGGAAATCCAAGTTGAGTTAGATTAGGAGCAAGTGAATTTTGGATGAGTACCTATTTGGAAAACCTTCTTGGCTGTTGATTAGATCATGCAAATTGCTTTCTGCCAGACCCAAAGCAGCATCATTAGAGAGTCTATGTCCTATTTAGTATAGAACATTTGTGTTATGAGTGGCCCGGCATAATTTAACCCGTGAAAAGCTTGCCCGAAAAAGCTCATAGAGCCATTTTTAACATCCATTTTGAGTATGAAAATCCATTTGGGCTAGGCTGAATCCTATGTTGAGGGACACTATGTGACATGGTTAATATGTTGGAGCATTGATATGGGTGGCCCAAAGTGAATAAAGACTCTAAATCATGCCCTAAACTTGAACCTAAAATTGAGATCAATAAATCAATCAATGGAACTACCAATAAACACGTTGTAGTACCAGTAGCAACAAAGCATTCCCAGCTTTTCCTAAAAAAACTTTGAAAAAATCAAGTCGTTCCCAATCTGCACATCAGTAGCCGCGAATAGGGAGCTACGAATCAGGAACTAACTTCAGCTTACTTCAATCTTACTATTGGTCTCAACAACAACAGGCAAATGGAACAGTTGACCCCTTTGGCTTAAATTGGCCTGCTCAGGCCAATTAAAGCCAAAATTGGCCTTTCAATTCAGCAGTTGAATTGAATTGAGTTGAACTAAACTGAACATTTCCTTTTTTAAATATTTCCTTTTTTTCTATCCAACTCAAAATATTTGTCTTGAATATACCTCTTCATTCTTCAAGACTGACTACAAGATGAAATGACTAGTTACAATGGCGAATGTTTTTGCAGCGTAGGGCATTTTACTTGACTCAGTGGAATGACCAACCCATCGTTATGCATCTTTATTTCATTCTCTCATTGTCTTCTTCAGTTTCAAGACCACGGATACAGGTTTTGGCAGGTTTGTTGGGTTATTTCAAGCTGGGTCTGGGGTGGTGGTGAAACGTGGGGCTGAATAGATTTAGATTTAGTGTGGATTTTTCCTTTGTGTAAAGTGTGTGTGTGTGTGTGTGTGTGTGTGTGTGTGATGAAGGTACTGATGATTCTGAGCTGGACAACCCTATGTGTCTGCTACTAAGATGAATCACAACACGTTTACACAAAATCGCTGTGCACCTACCTGCCATAAATCTACACAAACATAACTGTATTGGGCTTTATACTCAACCTCTATCCCAAGGAGCGTTTTTTTATAGTTCAGTTTTGTGTAAACCTGTGGTTATACATCTATGGGGGCTTCAGAAGACGGTGGTATAAGTTATAGGACACAGTTAGGAAAACAGCTCTTCTTCTCAAACGATAGAGACGAAAAGAATAACAGGAACGAACGAGCGGTAAACATTTCATTCATTCGTTTTGGAACTGTTGTAGTCTTACCCATCTTAGCTGTTCGTATTTTCCGTCGCTGTCTCTGCACTGTGTTGCAGTGTGTTTAGGATCCATACAGGAGTGCTGCTGTGTGAAGGTTGGAGCTGTGGCTCCCTGGTGACTGGTGTTTCCTGCTGTTGCATGCATCTCTCTCTCTCTCTCTCTCTCTCTCTCTCATCAATAATCAATATAAGACAACCTTCACCATCTCTGAGTACACTCCTTACTACCTGAAGCCTTGTGTTAGACCAATCCCCCAAGCACTCTCAAAACTAACTTCTACCATGAACTTGCTATAAGCGTGTATGTGTGTGTGTTGTGTGTGTGCGTGTTTGTGGACATGCTAGTGACAAGGTGAGAGACAGAGGAGAAATGGTACAGTTGTACTTTAAACATGCGATTCCCCCAAGATATTTTAAATAATCCTGTTTTTATGTTGTCATCGTTATACAATGCACTGTTTCCTCATGCATGTTGATGCACTGCTGTGACGTGAGTGGCTGTGTGTACATGTGCCGTACCATCTTCCCCATGCATAGAAACATGTATTGTTGCTTAGAGACAATCCAACAACAGACTCCCAACATGGTTAATCAAAATGTTATATATTCCTTTTCCTTTCTAATCTTTGAAATATGGATTTTATTTCATATTCAGGACTACACTGTACCTTCTCCTGAACTGTAGGCAGATGCCTTTTTACCTGACTGGAACCCCATTTACGTAAACCTCCCTTTTCTCTCCTTTTCATGTCATTGTATTAACTCGGTTGTTTCCCGATTCCTTACAGGTTTAACTTTGAAGATGAGACGCCAACAACAAACTTCGATACCTTTCCAGCTGCCATCCTCACTGTGTTCCAGGTACAGTACAATCTGCTTTTTAATTAAGCACCCCCCCACACCCCCACCCCACCCCCCACCCCGCCCCCACCCCGCCCCCACCCATCACGCTCTCCACTTCACCACTTCCAAACAAATGAGAGAATAGTGACTTCAAGAAAAAAAGAAAGATTGTTATCTGTCATTTTTAATTAGTGGGAATGACTGGTCTGTGTACCTTCTGTCCCCTAATGAGCACGATGATAATCCTTCAATTAGTCTGCGCTCATAACCCTTCGCTCCGTAACGTAATTTAATTCTACACTTTGTGAGATTTGCACGGTGCTTTATGACCTGCTCGCGCTCCCTCGCCGTCATCTTGGGTATCTTCTCTTGCTCAGATTCTGACTGGCGAGGACTGGAATGCGGTGATGTACCACGGGATCGAGTCTCAAGGAGGCGTACGCCGCGGAATGTTCTCCTCTGTCTACTTCATCGTTCTCACACTCTTTGGAAACTGTATCCTCTTTGACATCCCACAATTAAAGCTACAATGTATTACAGTCAGAAGCCGCAAGATTAAAATGTGGAAGAGGTTTTGAGCTTCCTCTTGGCAACCTGAATTTCAAGGGAAATATTGTATTGTGCTGCAACACAGTAACCCACAAATAATAAATCTGTTTTTTTCCTGAGCCTAGATCTATTCAGACACCCTCCTAAATGTCTTCTTGGCTATCGCTGTCGATAACCTTGCAAATGCACAGGAGCTGACTAAGGTAAGCTGGGTCAAATGCACTGAAAGCTTTATGTGAGAACACATTTATAACACAGCAGTACAAATCACATACTACAGTTAAAATATTCTACCGCACACTGAAAGGCTTCAGACCCATATTCCCTTCATTTCATATCTTTAATTAAACGGGTGATGTAAAATAATGGCATGGGTCTGAAGCTTTTGAAGCTTGCGTGTGGTCAAGTGCTTTCACTGCTTGACGGATAATTATCTTAATTCTAAGCAGCACCTGAGAAAAGCACCACTGTGCACATGGAACATTTTATAGTACTAATACATAATTCCTTTTTTTTATATATTTTATTTTGGGCTTTTTCCAATATATAAGCATACAGAAAAATACCAAAAACAGAACACATAGACACCCCCCTACCACTCCCACCCCAACACAAATACACAAACAAACAATAAGACAGATTACAAATCAAGTATATAACATGGATGACTGTTAATTGTCCATGCATGCCAGATTAGTTTGTCAACAGTGTCCATAGCTGCCAGAACACAATGTCCACCAGATCCAAAATTGTCCTGAAGTCAGAGGAAACCATACACAATCAAGGTCAGGGGATGGCCAGTGAATGTGCAATGGTAAATAAATGCAAAGAAGTAGATTAGATCGAGATAAACAAATTAAACGTACAATGGAGCGTACTCAGCCGGGCACATACACGTCAAAATACAGTCGTGTTTAACAAATTTTCTGTTCTGCCATCTAAAACCATGAACTGGGGACCTGGATTCCATAAAGTAAAGTACATCGCTGGATGAATCTTTTTTTTGCTCTGCCAATTGATCAAACCACTAGTCCCTTGCCCCTGTATGATGCCTGATCTTTATTCTCATTGACCAGGATGAAGAGGAGCAGGAGGAGGCAGCCAATAAGAAGCTCGCCCTGCAGAAGGCTATGGAGGTGAAGGAAGTCAGCCCCATGTCAGCAGCCAACATCTCCATCGCCGCGTAAGTTTTACGCCATCCTTCCCTGAACTGACCCACACTTGGCATCTTTTCCTGTGACAGCGGCTCTCTGCACTAGAGGCAAATGGCCTTTCCTCATTCAGTATCTGCTCAGACCTCTATCTTTCTAAACCTTCTCCTCCTGTGACTTTCCCTCTCTCAGTCTTTTGACTCGTCTTATGTGTGCGTCCCTCTATGAATGTGTTCGATGGTGTGTTTGTGTGCGTTCTGGCTTTCTCCTCATCTGTCCCTGCTGCTGCTGCTGCTGTGGTGCTGCAATGTTGATTACACCCCAGATTCTGGAGTCCTGTTACCCCTTCCTCCAGCAGTAGAGGCAATTAAGAAAGTGAGATGTACAGCCTGAATCAACAATACACATTAGCTTCCGCCGATGGCTCCTAAGCCTCATTAACTGAACATCAATAAATTTATTGATCCATGCATCTACTGCAACAAGGGTATTAATCCAATCACTGCAGTCAATCATACTGCTGTTGACAACATTATTTTTCCATATACCTTAACGTAGTCCCTTAATAGGGTACTGTCTCATTAACGTTGCCATTTAAGGACGTTATTATCTCTTTGATTAATTTCCGCCGCTTCACATAAAAAACCTTAATCTTCACTCTCAGGAAGTTTTCATTCTCTCCTTTGTGACTTGCGACAGGGACGCCTTTATAACCCCGGATATCTTCTTTCATGCTAAGGCTCTGTGACTTGCCTGTGTGCACCACAAGCAATGTGATTGACAGGATCGGGGGTCATGTGTCAACCAGGAGACTGTGCCTCCAAATTGGCCCTATATTTAGTGCCACGATGAACACTGAAATTATCTCATTCTGTCAGTGAAAGTTGGTGTCAGAAACCCTTTGCACAAGCAGTTTCCTTTTTTTTTTATCAGTGAATTGTAGGAATTGTAGCATCCCGCTGCAGTACTTCATGCTTCAAGATATACCTGTCTTTGATACCGCTCTCCTTTAGGTGCTTTATCTATCTGTTCTGTTAATATGGAAAAGATGATCTTCAATACGGAATATTGTCTGTCCATTTTTGTGTCTTCCCCTCACTCTATATTTGATTTCAAGACAAATTTCACAAAGCCCTTTATGCATTTGACAAAATGATCATCTTTGATTCACAGTCTCTCCTTAATTGCCATGCGCTTCACTAACATCTAGGTCAGTTTGACTGAAGAATAACATCCAAGTAAAGAGACAAGCTTTGTAAATCAATGTGTAGTTAACTTTCCAATCTTTCCCACTGTCACTTGCATTACTGTTATTATGTTGACCTATGTGATATGTTCAGTGTTATCAGGATAATTTCAGTTGTGTGTTAAACAGTGTGGTAACACTCTATGAGCTCACATGTTACTGTTTTTCTTTTGAAGGAACTCTTTAGTGTGCATTCAGTGTGCTGTAATGTTTCAGAGAAATTGAAGGGTTTCATTACAAAATACAATGCATTCTTTTTTAGCAAAAAAAAACAACCTCATGTTTATTGCTCAATATTTCAAAATTACAAGTTATTATATAAACTAAAATGTTGCTCTTTTGTAAGCAAAAGTGTCAAGATACAAATCATTTCAATAGTGATCCTCACTTTCATGCCTGTAATCATTCTGGCAGAGTAGCTGTCATTTTTGTTTTTTAAATTGATGAATATCTTGTTTTTGGAATGAAACTTTTGAACTGTTTACCATTCAGGTTAGTTTACCATTATAAAAATGTGGTCTATATTCAATCTCTGCTGACAAGCACCACTTGTGTTGCTGTTGTGTTGTTTGTTCTGCATGTACAGTTTTGTAAAGCAAAATCGAGATGCACTCTCTCGCAGGTCGTCCATCAACAGCATACAGTCACCGTGAGTTATCACTCTCTGTTACAATATTCTCTCCTCTGCTCTCCTCTCCTTTCCTCTCTTCTCCTCCTCTCCTCTCTTCTCATCTCCTCTCCTCTCCCCTTAGCCTTTCTTCTCCTCGTTCTCAGCCTCCCTCCACCTCTCCTCTACTTGATCTATTCTGTCCTGACCCTGTCCTGCTGCCTGCATTTCTGGAATCCTCCGGCCGTCTGCTTGTTGAGATGTGCTTGGAACTCAAGAGTTCTCTGAAGGCATAAAGCTAAATTGTAGCCCTCCTCTGTCACCACGACTTCATTTCAAGTCGATTAGTATGTATTTATAAAGTGTGTTTAACAAACGGGGTCATCGCATACTAGTGCTTTACAGAGCCACAAACACAAATTACAGATTAAACAAAAGACAACCAACACACACAAACGCATCACAAATTTCTAGATATGCAGAGTGAGTGTGTGTGTTTGCAAGTGAGTGAGTGTGTGAGTGTTACACACGTTATTTGAGGTTGATGAACTTTCCCATGTGAATCACCAATAACTAAGAGCAGTGATGAGCCCCTTCCGGTCTCACCCGCAACATTGTGTACTTTGTCGATCGCAGACGCCTCCCTCTGTGTTGTTAGTGCCTACAGTAATTCATCCTTTAGCGTGCTCTGTGATGTGAATAATTTGTGTATAAATGTTTAATTTCTCTGAGCACAGCCGATACCCCAGGCAGCTTGGCATTTCCAGTCTGCTTGTTATCTTAGACCCCAGGGCATCACTTTAAAAGACAATATCAGCTAGGGCCAAAATTAAATGCAGCGGCCGCGTGTTAGTTTGCTTGTCTGCCTGGCACTCTGTTGACTCAATCGATTAAGTGGAGATGGCATGCCAGATGTCGACTTAACATCTCACCTCTGAGATAACACACATTTAACGCTGGATCTAACTGTAATTTCTTTGACATTGCTCTTCTCGTCTACTTTTTGAGTGTGTGTGTGTGTGTGTGTGTGCATGTGTGTGTTTATTTGTGTGTTGTCTGCTTTAATAATATGTCTCACAAGAATCATTCCCCGATACCTTTAGCGTTCTCATGCCAAATACATCACTAACGTCACTAACCTTTCTGTCTGCCTGTGGCTGATTTATCTGTATGTCTGTTGCTCACCTGTCTGTCTCACTGTCTGTACTGTCGTATGTGTCCTCTTGTGTCTTCTATCTATCTTTTAGGAGTTATACTATCTACTCCCCTGCCCGACGAATCTTGAGGTACAGGTGACAAGAAGGAACAAACTTAACTAACCCATAAACTCCCATGTAAATAAATCATACTGTGCAGAAACAGTATGCAATGCATTCATACATACGAGATGAAAACATGCACACATCAAAAGACTTTTGACTATGCATCATGGATGTACCTCACTTGAAATATATTTTTGATCCTTTCCACATCTGTGTCTATGTTCAAAGACTCCATTCCAACCGTCAGTGTGAGCTCTCATTGTGCTCCTCTCAGCTGAGGACCCAGTGGGTTTTTTATGACTAAAGAAGATTAGATCATACATGTTGAGAATGGATTTCAAATTGCCTGCGCCCATCGCACATTTCAGATGCATTTACACAAGACCTGGGTCAAACAGAATTTGCAAAATACTTTTTATGCTCCACTTTCTGTTTTAGTTTAGGCCTACTTGCATGATATTCATGTATTAGCCTATAAACAACTAGGCATCAGGCATTCCCGGTACTTGAAACTGTGGAGAAAAATAACAAAAAATGCTGTGTTTAGGGGTGCAAACAGGTTTCAATGGGAAATGGATTGAGATTTTCTCAGTTTCCATTAGGAGAGTTGGAGCAGGCAAAAATAAATAAGTAAATAAATAAAGAGAGGACTGGGTGAAAAAAAATAAAAAATAAGCGAGAAGAGGACCCAGAGCAATAAAGTGCTGCTGCTGGCCTGTTAAGTTTGCTCAAGGGGCTGATTGGAGCTGTGAAAGCCTGGCAGCCATTAAATCATCACAGTGCAACTTTTGGCTTCAGAAAACTTGGATTATGTCGCACAAATTGTTTGGAGTAATTTTGTGGTCATTTTTTGCCCTTTTTGGAACTCTTCAATTGTTTTGGAGAATCTTGTTGTTGTACAATCTTTGAGAAAAATAAGTGAATTATCTACTTACGTACTTCACTTGTGACAAAGTGTCTTCCACAAACACAGTTATTATTTGATAGCTGCCAGTCTTTCCCAATTCCAACCTGAATCAACCTCTTCAGCAAACTTACCGGGCCAGCAGCAGCACTTGATTGCTCTGGGTCCTCTTGTTTAGTGTAGTATTTTCACACTATTTCAATACTACTAGTATTTTCAAACAAACTACTGTTTGTTTTTTTGCCTGTTCCGACTTTCCTGATGGAAACCGAAAGAATCTCAATCGGTTTCCTCTCAAAAGCCTCAGTTTGTAACCCAAACACATTTTTTAGTCAGTATTTGCTCCAGAATAGACTTTTTCCGGTATCAAGTTAGCAGTCAAAAAGATCCTGGTGCCTGATGCATAGTGGTTTACACTAAGTGCATATCATATCATGTATGCGTGAGTCCCTGCAAATAGAGAAAATCACAGGAAAGCAAAAAAAAAACAAGGAAACCAAGGTACTCTTCAGTCATAAATTAGAAACAGCTTTATTAAACTGACTATTTAACATTTAAAAATGAGAAGGATGCTTGGGGAAGATTTTATGTAACCCTGGGATGATTTTGAATGACACCCCAGTTCTTTTTGTTTGTGCTTTTTATATTTTCTGCCTCTGCTATATTGGGTGACAAAATGCCCCTTGGCTGGAGCATCACACTGTAGCAGATTATCTCCATTTGACGAGAAAAGGCACACATCACCAAGGTAGCATCTCCACCAGATGATATGGCTGAAAATCTGGGTCCATTTAGTAAAGCATAACATAAAATATGAAGACAGCATTTCATTGTCAGTGTTTCAAGTCCTGTGAATCTGCCTTTTTTGGCTTCTTCAGGCAATAGTAACATCAACTCAAAAGAACATTTCTGGAGAATGGCTCCCCATCTTTCTATGAATTCATTTTTATTGCTTCCTGCAAAGGCTGGGAGCTTAAGGATTTGTAGACCGCATATAAGCTCAGCAGTCAGACGAGTTGAAGTTTAATTTGGTGTCCTTTTCTAGTCGGGTGTTGTAGATCCTTGTAAATATAGTTCAGGTCCATAGTTGTGGTTTCTGTGGTGGCCATCTCTTCTAATAATAAAGGATGTAGTTAGGATATTCCAGTCCTCTTCTCAAAAATAGGAAAAGCTGGTTCTTTTTTGTAAGGGTCGCTTAGGTCTACTGGTTCCTCTCTTTGCAATATGCCTGTGAATCTGCTTGTCACTCACAGTCACTGAAGTAGGCATATGGCTGAGATGGGTCAGAGTTTTATGTTTTCTTTTTTTTAACTGTTAAATCAAACAATACCACATTTATCAAGGCATTTTTATTTAAAAGTGAAAAATTGCTTGGTCCTCTTGCTTTTTAGATCAAACTGCTAACCTCATTACAAAAGAACACCTTCCACTTAACCCACATAACCCAATTATCAAGCTCTGGAAATTAATTCTGTGATTGACAGCTTACTTGACACTGTTTGAATCACCCACCTGGTACTCCATGTAGGTTAACTCAGTTAAATGAATGCTAAGACTTATTTGCAAATGCAAATGTTTGTCCCAGGTCTGATTGACACCGGCACCAGATAGTGGAAAAAAGAAAAGGCGGAAAAGACATTACCCAGACAAGCCATAACATCATCTAGCAGATGGTATTCATGTTGATCACCACTGGTGAAGATTTATCTATGCAGAGTGTGATGGCATTATTTTGTGCCTGTATCCAAACATGACCATGTGTGAAATGTTTGAGGTTGAGGACCCAAAATGAGTCACTGCCCTCCCTCTGGTGGGTCCTGACACGATGTGAGGACCCACAGCAACAGACTGATTTTACCCATTCATTTGCTGGGATGAAACAGTAGTAAGCACTCTTCTGTAGAGGAATTGAGCTACTACTCCATGTTACACCCAAGCATGGTAAATGACAAGTTTACCATGGTGAACATTTGTGCTGGTGCATCCATAGACCATCTTGTGTCTGGTCCTTTATTGTACATTGTGGACAAGGAAATTGATGACTTGTCATTAGAAATAAATAGTTTTGATCTAATATGTGAATCCTCGGGTTAGTAACAGAAGATGGTGTTGCTATGGATGAAACCGTGGACGGTGATGTTTATCTAAACCCCACAAGGACCAAACTTGTAAAAGAGAAAGAGAGATAAGTAAAACTAGTTTTTCACTGTCACATGATCTTTCTCCCTGTCCTGTCCATTTGATTCCTGTGTGCAGTAAGGAGCAGCAGCGGTCAGCAAAGTCCATGTCAATCTGGGAGCAGAGGACCAACCAGCTGAGGAGACACAACATGAGGGCCAGCAGCGAGGCCTTGTTCAACGAGCTGGATCCTGAGGAGCGCCTCCGCGTGTCCTCTGCCCTCCACCTGCGTCCCGACATGAAGACCCACCTGGACAGACCGCTCGTGGTGGAGGCGAGGAACGGTGACAAACCCCGGCCCCCGGAAGGAGGCAGGGAGGAGGCGGGGGAGCCCCAGCAGGACGGGGTGGGAGATCCCCTCCACACGCACTCCAGAAAACATCACCGCCATCGTGACAGGAACGGGGAGAGCAGGGATGCGGGCGACGGCCGGGGAGGCAGGCACCACGCCCATCACAGCCGCAGCAGAGATCAGCCCGATGGTCCCAGGACTAAAGACGGGAGGGGGGAGAGGAGCCGCAGCCGCGACGGAGGGCAGGGACACAGGCACCACCACCAGGGAGGCTCACCAGAGGAGGGGATGAACGAAGTACGAGGAGGAGGAGAGGACAGGGAGCACCGCCACCATCACTCCCATCGTCAGCTGAAAGAGGGGAATGGGGCCCTGGCTAATGGGGCGAGGGGAGAGCGCAGGGGGAGAGGACAGAAGGAGGGAGGAGGAGGGGACAGCAATGGAGAGAGGAAGGGGCGCTGCTCTCGCATGGTCCGAGCCCAGTCTACACTCGATGCGGAGGACTGTAAACGGAACAGAAATGCCAAAGGTCATAGGTAAGACCACAAATACCATACTAAATATTTTCAATATAAGATGCTTTGGATATGTTGATATTATTGGAATATTTGATGTTTTTATAGTTGGTAACTCTTTACAGTGACCTTATTTTAGTCTACTGACCTATGTATTAACCTATTCAAAAGTATTTTAAGTAGGTGACACTATAATACTTACTGTAATGAAAATCTCCCTAATAATGTATTGACAATGGTGTAGCTATACAATGTAAGCACAAAATACACAAAATATATAAAATATGTACTTACAAAATAGTTTCAGCTGATGTCACAGTCATGAATAATTAGGAATAGGATGACAGGATGAATAAATAGGCAACCAGTTGGCTAATGACCAACTTATTTTCTGCTGGTAATTCATAGCAGTCCACATACTGGAATGCTGACATATTATATAACCTGTCACCTTGGTGCCCAATGAGACACAACTTTACATAGTTTCAGTAATTAGAACAGCGAGAAATGTTGGGACAATATTCAGCAACACTTAGGTGCTGAGGCACGATTGTATAGTAGTACTAGAGCATAACTGTGCACAATACTTTTCCTTGTAATACACCGAATAATACACTGAAATAAGGTCATCGTAAAGTAAATTGTTGCCTGATATTTTGTGTGGTATTTCCCCCCAATTTTGTCCTGGGGACTATTAAAGTACATATATTTCTGTATTTTCTGATAACTCTTATTGAATACATTCCTGTCTACTTATAAATGCTGAATTTACTGACCACATACCTTTCTCCCCGCTTTATACAAAACATACTCTACCCCCCATGGTGAGCAAATACTGCAGTGTCAGAATCAGAATCCCTTTCATCACCAAATACAGTAAACATACAGGAATTTGTCAGTGCTTGGGGGGGATGCTTTTACACTTTTAGACTGACAGGTATGGTACAAGAACAGGATCCTGCATACAGTGCAAAGAGACTATGCAAGACATACTATAGGAATAGTAGATTATCCATATCACTCTGCATACATACATAAACACTATATAACTGTGTGTTTGAGCAGCATGGCAGTAAAGCTTGCTTCTAGTGTCTTGCCACATGAGTTCTGCTCCATCTCCCAGGAGGACGGAGTAAATTTCCCATATGGATCTCATGTGGCGGAAAAAAGTTTACGAACCCTGAGAGCAGAGTATGATGATGCCTATGACGAGGTACACATCTCCCTCCCCAGGGACAGACAGACAGATGCTGAGGAGGACGGCCTTGCCTCCAGTCCTGTGCAGCCATTGGTCAGCAGCCTGAGCCTCGGGGAAAAGCAAGAGGACGCCGACAACCAGAAGAACTCTACCAGGGCCAGCCAGGCCGGCCTCAACAGCAACACTATCCACATCCCCGTCACCATCACCGCCCCGCCTGGGGAAACCACCATCATACCCAGTGAGTACTGGACCTCACCATCACATCACTATGGGGTTAGGAAGGTTCATTGATGAGTAAATCTGTGTAATCTGTTAAAAAAATCAAATGGTGTCAGGTTGCTGATTAACAATACTATCAGCAGCATAATCCATTGGATTACTCCACTTTAGTATTGTAAAATGAATTCTTTCAATTACATTTGGATTGCTTTTCCTCAGTAATATGAAGCGATTTGTTATGTGATATGGGGTCACAATTCAATACAACCAAGTTCAATGACAGCAAAGTACTGTACAGTTTATTTTTACATCACATATCTTTCTAGCAATGGCAATGGCTGGCAGGAATGTAAACAAAAATTTAAAACTGTCATTACAAAGTGCAAATAATATAATTTGGATGTAGAACTTGTGAAATTGTGATGGCAAGCCGTCTCATTTGTGATTACTGCAGCAGAATAAAATGTAGATAATATCGTGATTCATTTTTCTGCCCCACAATACATATTGTCACATTTTTGTATTGCGATATATTGAATTTTGATATATCGTCCCATCCCTTGTGATTACTGCAATCTTGTTAAAATATAATCAGTTACTCCACAATCCTGGATAAGGAATAGAATAATAATAAAAGAATAGAATAATGTCAAACCTTATGCCTAGTGTTGAAGAAAGAGCTATGTGGATATTACTCAGTGCTTCAGATTCATTTACACTCTAGTCTAGTCATTTATGTTATGTCGTTGTAGTGTGTGTGTGTGTGTGTGTGTGTGTGTGTGTGTGTGTGTGTGTGCTAATTGGTTATTATACTCTTTGTGTGTTAGTGAACAAATATAGATTTTCACAGTTTATCTGTCATGCTCAGTCAATACCCCCGTAACCAACATCTCATGAGCAATATGTAATAGTAGGAGGAATTGATTATACATTTGTATGAATGTGGAAAGCAAATATAATTATACAACTTGAAATTATATTTTATTCTGAGCCGGGGAACCACAAAGAGCCTGCTTCTTGTTTCCATGAACAACAGACTGGCTATTACATATTTTGAGATTGTGCTTGTGTTACAAAAATGAATGTAAAATTGTATATTTTATGTTGTTTTTTTTGCACACCAGTGAACAACATAGACTGTGACAACCTCCCGCTCACTGAGGAGAAGAAAGATCTGGAGGAGCAGGCAGCTAATGGGCCCAGACACATCCTGCCCTACAGCTCCATGTTTGTCTTTGGGCAGACCAACCCGTAAGTCACAACTTGGAGGTGATTGGAGGGGAATGATGTAGGATCGGGTTGATTGCAGTGCTGGGTTGAGTGCGAGTCAACAGAAAATTTTTAAAACTCGCACAATAGCAGCTTTTCACCATGTACTGTGGCAAAAATTAACAAACAGCACATGGTGGATAGAAACACTGCCTGCCAGTTTTTGTCATAGCGAATGGTGAAAAGGCAGCTAACAGGGTGTGGGTTTATCAGTTTGAACCCCCTTTTGCACACCTTGTTAAATGAATCCCTCAGACTCAGAGCCAGATACAGTAAATTTATGTTTATTTATATTTGCATAAGAAACATTAACAACTTTGCAACCTACAGATATACTATAGCTATAACAATATTTTAAGCTTGTGTAGTTTTGAGTAATGTACATAATTCAAACTCCTTCTGATCTGGATCTAGTGTTGACTTACAAGTGTGATGACATGGCCTCCTCGAATATTTTTAAAACGCACTTGTGCTTCTTAATCTGAAAATATGATAGAAAACAACAGCTGACCTTCCTTGTTTGAACAAATCTTACACTTGTCAAATCATATTGTGAAGACACAAGCTGCCAGCTAGTAACCTATTAGAGAAAATCAAGTTGTGTTCAAATAGGAGGACCCTTTTCTCTTTCTTCATAGCACATTTATCCTTTGTAGAAATTTTAAAAACAGTATTGCCTGTGTTTTTCTTTTTCATGGTCCTTTAAGTTTTATGAGCATATAGCCCATGACAGTCTTGGAAAACCCTATTGTACAATTGCAAACTTAGATGATTGTCAAATTATTATAACCATTAGCAGAAGAAATACTTTAGGCTGGTTTTGCTCCCAAAAGCCAACTTCGTAAGAAACATATATAAACAAATTAAACACGTTTTTCATCCACTAGTAGCTTTTTAGAACTATTTGTGCACAGAACATATTGATTCCATTAAAGAAAGCGCTTAAAACAGATAAAGCTGAGTCACACAGGTTTCCCTGAGGCTGCTACATGTCCAACTTTGTGCGTTATTTTGACAGAGAGGGATGTGAGTGTTGTTGTGCGTGGCCTGTTTTGGGAGGACATGACACATGAATGTACCTAGCAAGCTGTCACTGCTCTGTGCATGTGTGTGTGTGTATGTGTGTGCGTGCATGCAAATGTGTGGTCTTCCAGGGTGCGGAGGCTATGCCACTACATCGTCAACCTGCGCTACTTTGAAATGTGCATCCTGATGGTCATCACTATGAGCAGCATCGCCCTGGCAGCCGAGGATCCCGTGCAAGCCAACGCACCGCGCAACAACGTGAGTCAGACTAGCATCTGGACTTAATACATAAACATCTGGACTTAATACATAAACATCTGGAGCTACACACAGACACACTGACTGTCAGACACATACGCACATACGCATGCCAGTGCTTGTATGCAAATGTGCGTGCTCACAAACACACACACACACACACACACTCACGCACTCGATTCTCATTCGAGCTGACTGGCTGATTCATTAGGACTGATTGGGAAGTCAGATGTCTAGAATTCTTCCTAATAGCACTTGACAGTTTGCCCATGTTGAGAGGCAAGGCGGAAGAAGAACCACAAACACAATCTTTTTTTTTTTCTTTATCATTTTTGGTCAAATTCTATCACTTGGACTACTCTTTCCATCTCTGCATGATAGTTATCACATGTTTGGAGCAAAGGGGGAAATGCACACACACACGCACAAGCCTTCATTTTGGCCATTTGACAGACAAGCATTGCTGATTGGTATTCTACTTGGGGGGGGGCACAGAGGGAATCTGAGGTGATGTTGTGCATGTGTTTGGGCACGTGTGTATTTGTTTGAATTTGTGTGCGCATCTGTTCAAGGAAGAACAAAGTTGCGAGGGCTTCAGATCTCTGACAGGGCAGAGGAACACATTGGGGCCAATTCCAAAGTGTCTTAAACTAAATGCATCTGTCACTGAATCATTTATACAGCCTCAACCATCTTACAGGATATTTTCTTACTCTCTTGTTGCAGGTTCTGAAGTATCTGGATTATGTCTTCACTGGAGTCTTCACCTTTGAGATGGTGATTAAGGTGAGAGAGTTGCTGTCAAGATGCTGGATGCTGCGCTCGGAATATAAATGCTGGATACCACAGGAAGCTTGTGCTCGGGTTGCAGCTCCACTTTGATTTGCGCTGTGAGCGGAAGCTAGCTCACGGTGGACAGCAGACGGACAAGTGTTTCAGTGTCGTGGGAAGGCAAGAGCCAGTGGTGGGCGAGTGTTCAGTGGCATGGCTAATTGGGTTTTTGGTTTTACATCTCTTCTGCGTGATAGCACTCTGTACTAGTGCAGGATGCTTTTTGGATCATGAATGCTTTGAGTTTGCATGAGCTAAGAAGAAAAAAGGGATCCAAGGCACAGACTCTAGCCAAGTCCTTATAAACAAAATAAAATCTGACATAATGTACACTGCCAGTCAAAAGTTTGGACACACCTGATTGAATGTACTATGTTTTTCATTATCTTAAAGCCATTTTGATCTAAAGGCTTATGCTTAAATGCTTGAAATGTGTTTCTTAGACAAATATAAATAATGAAGTTGATGCCTATGTATGAATTTCTTTCCAAAGCCTTGCCTTTCCATTAAGGCAAAGGGTGGCAACTTTGAATAATCTAAAATATAAGATAGTTTTGATTTGTTTTTGGTCACTGCTTGATTCCATTTGTGTTATTTCATAGTTTTGATGTCTTTACTATTATTCTAGAAAAATGTGTGTGTCCAAACTTTTGACTGTTAGTGTATATGGCCTGCATTGCCTCACATTGTCTTTGTTGTTATTCTATTAACATCATTCTATTACTCTAGATGATTGACTTGGGTCTGCTCCTCCACCCCGGCTCTTATTTCCGTGACCTGTGGAACATTCTTGACTTCATTGTGGTCAGTGGAGCTCTGGTGGCCTTCGCCTGCTCGTAAGTCAAGTTTTACTTTATTTCTGCAGTTGAATATAAAATGTTGCCATTTACTTTCCAGTGACGCTAGCCCTCTGAATTATTCTGCTTCAGTATAAAATTATATAGTTAATATATCTAGTTTATTCTTTACTTCATGTTATTTATTTTAAGGACAGATCAAACCACAAGAACATGTTGAAAGAAATTGCTTTGTTGTGGTGTATCACAGTATTTTTAGCTAATGTTACCTAGTTTCCAGTATCCATCTCTGGAGCATGCTGGCACTGGAGCTAGGTGCCCCTGCTCCTGTATTTTTCTCTCACAAACAAACAAGTTCATCCAATTATTCCCTGTGAGCTCTTAGGCTTTGTACACTGCCTGGAGTTATTTTGCCCAAATGACTCTCTAAAACTCATCCTTCAATGTTACATAAACTCTCCCACAGCCCCTCCCTCCCAGTGGGCTAATGGGTCGTGTGCAGTTTGGCTAATAAGTGTAAGATTGGGAAAGGGAAAGAGGGAGGGAGGATGGAAGGAAGAGAGAGTGGTTGGTTCGTCTTAGTGCCGATGTATAGCTGTTCCTTCTTGGTGGAGAGTTATCATGGGCTGTATGGGGTCAAACTGAAGTTACAATGTTAGTACACCTGCACAAGGATGTTCACAAATGTGTTGCCTCTTGTAGTTGTGGATCAACATCTTTAAATGTGCTGAAATGATTTGCACAAGCAGACACACATCTTTGAATGTGCCCACTAACAAAGCAATTTTCAGTTGTAATTTTGTATTATTTTTGATTGCATTTCTTCATCACTGCAAACACTGTATGGGGCAGCAGGATTCACCTCTTGCCATGTCCCTGGTGTTCTTCTTTAATGAACCACTCTGCTGTGACAAAGCAAGCAGCTGGTTGTGATTGAGAAATAGAAAATTAGCCAATAGGGCCACATTGATTTTGTGTTGACTTTGAGTGGACTAAACAACACACAGTATCACTAACTGCGGGTCATTTACTTGTCAGATAGTCTACCATTTAATCCTTCTAAAACAAGTCTTCTCTTCCAATTTATCTTTGGGACTCTGGAAGCATAAACAACACAGTGTGTGCACTTAAGTCATTGTTGAGGTAAATGAGAACAAGTAAACAAACATCTGAGTTAACAGTCCAGCATTATCTAGATGGAGACTAAACTCCAGCCTAGACGCTGGATTTAAGGAATCACTGTGAAACCAGTGATCTTTATAGAAGCTAACCTTGTGCCTCCTCAGCTGGAGTGATGTGAGAGGCGTTTAAGGCATTCTGGAGAGACCGTGTTATTCAACATGCTTCTCTTAAAAAAGAATAGCCAAAACCAAACTGGTTTTGATCTAGAGAAACAAATTGAATCAGCTGAGTCCAATTTCAAACAAGAAATGTCCTCTGCCAATTTAATGGCCTTTGAAATATGAATGCAGTTCCATTGTGACACGAAGGAAAGAATTTGCTTTGTTCAGAGCTATTTTACAAGAAAAACCAAACTGTTGCTTCATCGCCTTACAACCAAGGTACATGAATTGGAATCTTAGGTATTTAAGATCCTTTGTCTCTTTGTCATGTAATCCTGATTAAGGCTTTTCTGCCGAAACGTGTTTTTATGTACCAATAAAGATGATTTTTTTTAGATCATCCACTGACCTCTAAGAGTATTTGGAAATTTACTTTTCCTTTGTTCAGAGGTTGGCAGAAGCATTTTGAGGAAGGTGATAAGGCTGGTAGGATGTTGGATTGATACATTAAACACAAGGAGATAAACACAAGTGCTATCCCAGTAGTCAGCAGTGTTGTAGTACTCGAGTCCTGGACTCAGATTCAAGTCCGACTCGAGTCCCAATTTTGATGACTTGTGACTTGAGTCGGACTTGAATATCAATGGCTCAGACTTGGACTCAGGACTGAGGATTTGAACTTGAGCTTGATAGTTGATCATGTTAGTCGGCTACACATATTTTTAGTGTTACCCTAGATTTGTACCTGATCATCTGGTTGGCCCACATGTAGACAGAGTCTGTGAAAGTTTACCATACAACACAAACACTGATGAATGATCATATCAGTATATATCAGTGAGCATGCAGTACCTGGGAGTGACAATGTCACTAGACAAGTAAAACATGAAGATGGCTCCTGGTTTTGTGAGCTTTGCTTACATGGATTTTACATTAACTGTCCTGAAAAGAAGTACCAAATGTAAAATGTGTGAAAAGCTCACCAAAACTTGTGTTGGCCAATTTGACTATGCTTGGTGTATGCTTGACGTCCCTCAAACAGGAAAAAATAAAATATAAAACTTTTCTAACTTTATACACTTTTGGCTGTGATGTGAAGGATTGTCATCCAACATATAACTGTCACTATGCACCATGACGGACAGATGGGGCCTGTGGAGGTGACTGCCTCCTTTATAGAAGTCAGTGATTGGCTGGTGGACGGCCCCCTCCCATAACTGTCCCTGCGGTTCACCGCCAACTTCTGTGTGGCTCTTTGCCTAATATTGAACCGTTTCCTACATTTGGCAATGGTTCTTCTTGGACCAGAGCAACACGTTAACCAAATGTGTTATCCACCCAAACTAATTTAATATAATCTGCCCTTGGCATCTTATTTAAGGTGGCATATATTCGCACATGCCGATCCTGCACCTCCCACACAAGGACATCAGGTTCCTCTTAGGATAAGTTTTTGTGGCGGAACCGCTCCGGACGGACTGTCCTCTACCATCTCTGAATTGTCAAAGTACTGTGGTGCAGAGCACACTGCTTTTAACAGGAAGGAAAAGGTGATTTGATTGGCCATGATTGAAACCAGGCCCACCACACCCACTGATAAAGTCCTGCTCCTAATCCAACCCCTTTCCCAACTATGCCGCAGGTGTGGCATGGGCCTCTGGCCACAAAATTACTAAAAATCAGCCGCCACGCCCTGTGCGCTCACATTGTGCGCCTTTGACTGCACTTTGCACCGTGCACCATTGAATCACAAAAATAGAGCCCTTAGAGTCTTCTGTATCAATCTGTATAGCTCAGAATTGAGCAGGAAATTTGTTTATTTACTTTAACTGAAGGGCAGTGTGAACTTTCTATCATGTATTTTTCTTGAGTTATTGTGTTCACAAGAATGTGTCTGCACACACAGACACACACACACACACACAGATACTACTACGCAATCACAACTCTGTTTAAATATTTACAAATGTGCATCTTCTCAATCAAATCTTTATTGCTCATTCATAGATGTTGATATACAGCTACAAGTTGAACGCCATTTGTGAACAAAGATGATGACTTTGGTTTGACCCTATAGAATTACAGCTGAAAAGTACCATGCGCACAAACACACATAGAGGAATATGCTGTGGGCGCAGACAGACAGACACATGAATGCAGACGTGTGTGCATATACAGACACACACACACACGCACACACACATGCACACACAGGTAAACACATAACAACAAAGTGAGGTAATAAGCCTCTTGAAGCATACAGACCTGCAGTGTGGGTCTCCGGGGTAAGAAGGAGCTGCCGTAGTCTCTTTCAACTATTTTCCATCCAGTTCTAGTGTTTATATTGAATATATTGAATCATGTCCTGAAAATCTCCCCGATTCCAGTTTGTCACCTGTGTAAGGCTGTTCTGCAGTGCTCCCTGTCGCTCTGTCGCTCTGATTCCCCCCTCTTTCTGGGCCGATTGTAGACTGATGCTTCTGTGTGTTTTTTATCTGTTGCTGACTCTATCTCTGTCTTCTCTCTTCTACTCTTTCCTTTCATCTTCCTCTTTTGTGGCTTGGATTGCTTTCAGGAGCCTTATGGGGTAATGCCTGCTCTCTATGTCTGTCTATCTATTTACTTGTCTTTGTGTTTGTGTCTTTGTCTATCTCCCTGTCTCTCCATCTTGTTGTCCCTCTGAGCCAGTTTTGTCTATGCAGAGTTTATAGGTGTGTCTGCAGCCTTCCTCTCACAGCCGAATTCATTTTTCGAACAAATGCCATACTTTGTTATTTGCTATTCTTATCATCACAGCCATAGTCACGATCAAAGATTCATATTGACATTTTGTCTGTTTGTGTTACATAAGTGTGTTTGTGTTACATCTGTTTTTTCGGTTACATAACCGCAATTATTTGTTTTCCATTTCTCTGATATATTTTATGTGTACGAGTAGCAATAATATACATAATGCAGAGTAGGGCAGCACAACGAACGAGAAAATAAATGTGCTCTTAACAACTGCAATTTCAAAGATGCATAAGTTTTCATAAGAGGGAAAGATGGTCCAGACAGATACAACGGATTCTAGTGTTATCAATAATATTCAGCGTACAAATCAAGTTGCTAATCAAAGAACTCAACCAGAGCCAAATGTAGATATTAGCCATCTTTATTGATTTTTTTTAAAAGACTTAAAAAATGTCAAGTGATGAAAAAGAATTATGAGGGAAGACCAGAAACCACATATTCATAGCAAAAAAGCAATATATTTTGTCAGTATCTTGCTTACTTCTAATACACAGCTCATCCTTGAACATGCTGCATGTATGACAGCATTCTGCTGCTGAACTGGCTCAGTACAGTGTGCTGTGTTCCTGTCCTGATATGGATGAGTCAGACTCTGATTCCCTCATAGAGGGGTTATCTGATGGACACATTTCCTCTCCCTCCCTCCTCCCTCTCTCCCACTCCCGCCCTTCTCTTCTCCACCATTCTGTCCATCTGATCGTCTCTCTCAACTGCTCACATTCGTGGCAGATAGGCCAGTCATAGCTTGTACCCCGAAATCTGTCTGTCTTATCAAAAGTGTCTTCTTGTCTTTGAAAAAAACATCCATGGAAGGGCTTCTGCAACAACATTCACACTTCCAGAATACTCTCTGTCTTTCACTTTACACATCCAGAATACACATTTTCATCATTTTATCTCAGTATTTTATCAGGCTTTTCTACTTCTTTGCTTTTTGCACTTGTAATTAGTTTAAGTGCCTCTGTTTGCCTCTTATCCTTGTTTTCTTTATGATGTGCTTTGATGTTCTCAATTTGTAAGGCTACATAATATCATTGTATCTTCATGCCTGTGTGATATTGTTATCTGCTTACAGTGCTTATTTTGCTCTGTCTTTCTTTATATGCTTGTTTTACTTTGTCTTTGAGGCAGTCATAATTTCTTCTGTTCTTTTGTGTTGGTCTATTTATGTGTCGTATGTTTCTGTATGGTATGGTGTGTGTGTGTGTGTGTGTGTGTGTGTGTGTGTGTGTGTGCGTGTGCGTGTCTGGGTGTATGCTTATCATTGCTTTTCCTCATCAGATCGCAACAAAGCGTGGCCAGGTGGGAACTGTCCCTATCTACCTTTTGTTATTGACTCCCTTGTCCCTTGTCCCCAAATGTCAAACTCAAAATTTTCCTTTTATCAACCTTTGTAATGGAATTTCAGCGTCTCTATCCTGAGCTGCTTGGGATAGCCATGATTCCCCTCCCCTCTCCCTGGTCCCCCTCTCAGTGAAGTGACCCTCTGTCCCAATATTGGGACATTAAGACAATAAGACAATATTGGGAACTCTGCCTCATAGCTTTCAGAAGATCAGCGTTTATATCAACGCAGAGCTGGTGCTCACCTACTAGTATGAATCTGCACTGAGAGTACAAAATATTAAGAACACCTTCCTAATAGTGATTGCCGCTTCCCTTTTGCGCAATCCAAGATGTCTCAAAGCTTAAATATCCCTTTTTATCTTTTCACCATGTCCTTCATATATTTCTCCTCTTCAATGACTAAAGTGGATTTAATTGGTCAGATTACTAAGGGATTATAGCCTGCAGCTGGATTCACCTCTCCTGCCCTTCATCGACATCTCTGCTTCATTTTTGCAGTGGATTTATAGGAAAATTAATAAGGTATTATAGCTTTCACCTGAATTCACCTGGTCAGGCTATTTCACTGAAATAACAGGTGTTCCTTATATCCTGTACACTCAGTGAGAACAAACCCCCCCCAAAGACTCACAATTCAATACCGAAAATATTTTTTTCTATAAAAACCTACTGTACTCTTATCCTGTTATTTATCCTCGATATTTTTACACACTTGCAGTATTGCAATGGCCAGTTCTATCCTAAAAATGTATTATTACGTTCCGCAGAATTCCCCATGTAATTGAATTGAAAGACCTGGTAAAATGCAAAGCTGCCAGATAGGAGACTCATGCATCCTGTTTTGCCGTGGGAGTAAAGAACAGAAGGCAAAGTGCTTCTGCTCTGTTGTGAATCACACAACTGATTGGATGTCAGATCTCCCATCTGTAAACAGGAAATGCTCCTTGCTCTCACAAGGGGCAGCTGAGAAGACCATAGTCATGGTGACTGAGGATGACCTCACATGCCTGGCTGCTGAGCACATGAAGCAATCAGTGTTGATCTGCGCTGCTTTGATGTGAACACACAACCTCGTACACACACACACACACACACACACACTCACAGGCACTACATCTTCCTAGCCCACGGCTCTTCTGAAAGCTATTGGGAGACTGTTCTCGCCATCTAAATGTGTTGAGGTCCTTGAATGGCGAGGACTGGCATTGACTTAGCGGATTGCATGCCAGGGTAACCAAGTCATCAGAGCATGAGAGCTGCATGCCATTTTGTTAGAACTAGAGTTTTCCATCGAGAAGGAAAAGGCCCCAAGCCTAAAATGTATGGAACCATGCTTCTCTCCTGTTTTGAGTTTATTTTTAGTAATATGTAAGGGCTCAATAAACTTGACTTGAGACTTGTGCACATGGGTCAATTGCCCAGTGACCTCAATACTTTTCATAATTCTCACATCCTCTTCACAAAGAAATCCTCCCCTCACTAGTTAGTATGGACTTTTATCTCAAGTCATGATTAAATATTATATTGCAATATTAGATGTTAAAATGAATATCCTCAAAGTGCAATACCCTAATTTTTTCACCCACCATGTGTTCTGCTGAGTCCCTTGGTCCTCCATACACCCCACTGGCCACCCAGGCATCATTTCACAGTATATTTAGAGGTTTCAGTTGCATCCACATTGATATACACCATGAGCTGACTTATCTGGGCTTATGTGTGTGTGGAGAAATGGAAAGCGAAGAAAGGAGAGGAAGAGGAGAGAAAAGCTCAAGAGAGCCCAAAAGATGCTTCAGAGTAAGGAGCCATAGGTTTTAAAAACCTGCTGAAATACTGTGACCACTAATCTCTCCTGAGCGTACATGCACGTGATTAGTGAGCACATACTCGAAATGCATTGCCTATAGTGTGCATGTATTATATAGCTATATTTACTGTTTCATGGCCTGTGTATAGCTTGTGTGTGTGTAGCTTGATTAAATTTACATTTACAAAATTACATTAGGAATAGCTCCTCAGTCCTCATTTTTCTTGTATGCTTTCGCCCTTCTCCGCACCCTTCACACATGTACACATGGAGTTATGGCTGTACACACATCCATATGCACAAACACATTGATACACACACACGCTCGCTTTCTCCCTCTCTGATCTCTGAAGTTTACTTTTTTTAACAGTCGCTCTTTTTCAAGGACCAAATTGCCAAGGCCACTGTCAAAAAACGAAACACTCTTTATCGAGGACGTAGAAACAGCCACAATGTGTGTGCCACTGGTCAATTAGCAATTCCTCTGCCACTGTCCTTGGCTAATGTCACTGTTTGTATGGATGACGGCACAGCTATATATTATTAGCATAATAGCTAGTTTCTAAACCCCCATTCTATGACCTGTTAGCAAATCGTGCAGCGACTGCCATGACTGACAGCAGTGGTTCCTGCAAAGAAGCCGCCTCCTGACCCAGGGGCTGATTCTTTGTGTATTTATTCTACAAATTGTAAGAATTTTGTACGTTATTCTACAGAAATAAAGTCTTCCCTTTATATGATTGGTATGTTTCTGTAGAATAGCATATCTACTCACATGCATGTACTCTACTAACAGAATATATATGTACTCTAATCAACCTTTGTTATTGTGGGCTGGGATGAGAGGGTTTACATGATTATGGGGCTATTTGTGTGTGTGTGTGTGCATGCGTGTGTGTGTGTGTGAGAGAGAGGGAGAGAAAGAGAGAGAGAGAGTGTCCCTGTGTGTATGTACCCGCTTGTGTGTCTCAGATGTCTGACAGTGAGTAGAGGCAATCAAACCTCCTCTCTCACTACATAAATTCCCTGCCCAAGCTAACAGTATTTTCAATCTGCGCAGAGGGACTAAAGGCAAGGACATCAACACCATCAAGTCCCTGAGGGTTCTCAGAGTCCTCCGGCCTCTCAAGACCATTAAACGGCTGCCCAAGCTCAAGGTACAGTAATGCCATCTGTCACCTGCCAAGTCCATTTTGAAGAAAACCCAGAGCAGCTGGTGCCATGGCCGGTGACAATTTAGTCGCACACAATACCCCGAGTCAAATGCATTTAAATAGAGGAGGAATGGATAGCCTATATCAACTTGAAACAGTTGATAGGTCATAGGTCTAAATTAAAGATTTTAATAGTTTTGACCTTTGGGGGTGTGCTGTGTAGTGGAGGAACGGGAGAAGTTAAGTTCACACAAATTAGAGTGAATAAACGTCTCACAATCTGGTGTTGTCATTTTAAGTGACTTAATATTGGTCTCTTTACTGAAGCGGGTCTACGCATGGAGGCGTATTGATATATTTCCAAGTCCCAACACATGCGCACATACATTTGACTTCAGCTATTGGTGCTTGGCTGTGGACAGATGGTGGATGACACATTAACTGATGCTGCTATATGTCTCAAGCCACGCACATACAGAGGTTATACCACTTACCTGCGTGTAGAAAATCACTTACTTTAGAAATGCAGAATGACACATCCCAGAGTGCTTCCATATTATTATAACGGGATCCACTTCAATCAGCCTACAAGAGAAACATAGAAACCAAAGAAATCACTCAGAGATATAGCCAACTGGGAAAAACTGCAAAATAGGGTAGGAACCAGATCATGGCCTACACACAGAAAAATAAAGGTGCAAACTTGAAACTAATTCTAGAGAAGTAGAGAGTGATGCCATAGAAGAACCATTTCTGGTTCCACAAAGAACCTTTCAAGAACCTTTTAATATCCCAAAGAACCATAAAAGGTTGAAAATAACCAAACCCCTCCATAGCATATATTGTGCATTTGCAAAAGAGGGTATACAAGGACAGATAAACAAAAACACAATGCAGATGTCTAAGCAAAGGAGTGCAGAAATGCTGAAAGGTTATTTGTGGAACCAGAAATGATTCTTCTATGGCATCAGCATTCAGTACAATATTGAAGAGACTGTATTAATGATGAGCTAATCACATCAGTAGGGCTGAAGAAGGTGTGTTGTGACCTCTCAGACCTTCACTGTCCATCTTAATATAATAACCTGTCAGGGCCTGCTCATTTGCTTTTTAGCAATGAATGAGAAAAATGCAAATGTGTCTCCCATCAAGGCAAGACCCCTCAACTCCTTGCTCTGATGCGATCTTGACACATCGATTGATGTGTGGGGGAAGGCAGCTGATCAGACAAAAGTAATGGATCTGAAAAAAAAGATAAAAGATCTTATTGAAGTAATACAAGCGAGATGATTGAGATAGATCAGAGTTGGCAGAGAAGTCGACGAGTCTCTTGGATACTTGGACAAAGTGGCTTGACAGACAGGCTGGCAGAAGGGGTGGGGGGGGGGGAGAAATATGCTCCGTCCTTTACACTGGAGACAAAAGCCTTGATGGTGATCATTCATCCGGCAGCATATTCATTGGTTAGATTGCACACATGCCACGATAGATAGACAAAGCACTTCATCTCAGTGAGTGATCACAACACAAGCTGAGAAACAGAGTGATGCCATATGGGAATAAAGTAGAGAGAGAGAGATAAAGAGAGAGGGACTTCATACAAGTACATGTGCATAGTGTATGAATTCCTTACATTTATTGATCTGTATGTGTGTTTGTGTGTGTGTGTGTTTGGGCATACACGTGTGCTTGTGTGCATGGATATTTGCAGGCTGTGTTTGACTGTGTCGTGAACTCTCTGAAGAACGTCCTCAACATCCTCATCGTCTACATGCTCTTCATGTTCATCTTCGCCGTTATCGCCGTGCAGCTCTTTAAGGGAAAGTTCTTCTACTGCACCGACGAGTCCAAGGATCTGGAGAAGGACTGCAGGTACACAACAGAGAATTGAATCATCGGAAAGCCAATTACAGGCAAAAGGGGGGATTTAGGCATCTACACACAGGGTCAAACACAGACACAGACTGATAATGTAGAACATCTCCTACTTATTTATTGTTATTTTAATGTTAAAATGTTCCATAGTCTGTAGCTTTAACTAAACTAGACTAAACTAAGAGAGGATAATACACTGGAATTTTTGCACATCTGTGCTGTCAAGCCAAACCAGATGGATCTTGACAGGAGTTGAACAAATCAAACACGTAAAAAAAATTGTGAGGGCTGTGAGGAATCTACAGATTAGGTGGCACAAGACTGAATCCTAAAAACAGCAATGACTGAACTATTCTGTACATGTGAACATGGTCAATAGGACTTAAAAGGGATGTGACACAGGATACTCTGATCAAGGGATTTTTACTCTTAACATCAAATCCCATTGCTTTCTTTTAGACAAACTGTGTGATATCATAATTTTAAGGATCAAACAAGGCTTAAAAGCATCATTATATCCAATAAATAGAGACACAATTTGAGGCCCTTTTAAGAGACTCACACCCTTTCAGCATTACATATAAATGTTATGTTTGTTTGATTTTTTTTTATTTTTTTTTAACTTGGCCAAAAGTTAAAAGGGGGAAGGGTAATTTTCTTTAATGTTGCAATCCCAGTTTCAAATATTATTTTCTGTATTTTAGAAATACAAATTATACAATTAACAAAATACATTTCTCATTACTATTGTTGCCAGTATTTAGATTTTAATTTGATAGATTTGTAAAAAAAAATAAAAATAAAAATACACAGTATCAGTATATGACTTATCAATATGCTGACTCACTATTATGTCTTCCTTTATCTCATTTTCCCTCTTTCCTATGTTTCTCTCTTTCTCTGTGCCTTTATTTTTCACGCTCACCCTTGTTTTATCTCTTACTCTTCTTTTGAGTATATGTCCTTTCACCTCTTTCTCTCTCTCTTCCCGTCTCTCACTGTTGCGCTCTCCCCTCTTCTTCCTCCCTCCCTCCATCAGGGGTCAGTTCCTCGAGTATGACAGGGACGACGTGGCCGCTCAGCCCAGGGAGTGGAAGAAGTACGAGTTCCACTACGACAACGTTCTCTGGGCCTTCCTCACACTCTTCACTGTCTCCACCGGAGAGGGCTGGCCAATGTAAGTCAAGCAACACAGGATGACATCCACATATTTATAAGTTAGTCAAGTCAGATTTACAGATGAGCTCTGGTGCATAGAAGATTTCCTATAGGGAAGTAAAGCGTAAGGCTAGCTCATTAATTAACCACAAAAGGTATAAAAGAAAGAAAGAAAGAAATCCGCTATGCTATCATAGTTTATCTCCCTAGCATGGTTGACCTAACAACATTACACACTGCATCAGTGACAAATCAATAATAAATGAATTTAGGTAACCTTTTTATTAAAAATACACAGGTACAATTGAGGTTACTTATTGCATATGTACTGTAAATACCCAAAATATAGTAAAAAACTAAGGTGGCAAGATGGGAGGTTGTATGAGCTAGATAAGCTAGATAAAATAGCAGTTCACAAAACTCAAGTTTGAAAGGGAAAAAAATCATATTGCTTATTTATTTGATGTACAAACATTGAAAGATTATTGTTTAATAAGTTAGCATGTCCAAAATGGGAGGTTAGGGCTGTGTCAAACTAATCTACATTCTGTGAAAAATGACATTCCAAATCTGACATTTATGATATTAAAATAAGTTTGTTGTTAAATCTTGCTCAAATTCAGTATAGAGGAATAGTATAGAGGAACTATCCTATAGTACAAATGCCAAAGCCAAATTCTACATTGCATAGTTTGCTTATATTTTGCAATGCATGCTGTATTTAATAGGGTGGTTTATACCAGATAGAACGTTGAGTTGACCTTGCTTTGGTTAAAAAGTATAATTCTCAGACTGCCAAACTAAACTTCAATGCTTTCAATGCAGATTTTTTCTGAAAATTTCCAAAGCCACTTACATGATTCAATTGCTAATGAACCGGAGTCTTGAGGTTTTGAATCCAGAAAAAAAAATGACTTTGTTGTTTCCTTATACCAAGGCTCTGGATATAACATCTATATGCTAGTATGGTTAATGCTATTATACCTCATCTGTAATCTGTAAGCCTATGAACTACACTTTCACCTTGCTATGCGATTAATTCTGTACTGTGTCCTTTAATATGTATCCATTTTTAAAAAGTCAAGATTTGGGAAAGAAGAAACAGTGCTACAGAGGTGAGGGGTGCTGGTTGATAAGTGCGATAAGCTAATGCTCAGAGGAGAAAGTGGGCTGTTGATCCTTATCATTAGGCCTGAATTATTATTTACGTTTGAGTTCACTGGAACTTACAATTCAGGAGTGCCTTAAATGTTCTCCTCCAACCCTATCATATTAATCATTCCCCTCTAACTTTCTCTCTTTCTCGCTCTCTCTTTATGAAGATCATTACCCCATGCATATAGCTTTATAATTCAGATGGACAAAATATATCACAAGTAAAAAAGAGCTAAGTAGCTGTTGGATTAGTCTAATAAAAATGTCTTCTTTCTCTGATCTGGCAAATAATTATTGGCGGCAAGCAATAAGCAATGTTTTTCTGAGATATGATAAAAAATCATTAGAATATACAACAAAATCATGTCAAAATTCCCATTTTTATAGCACTATATCTTGACACTAAATGTCAAGATATGGTAGAACTATATTCTGTATCATAATCATAATCATAATAATAACTGTGTCACTCAACAAAATTGCAGAGTGCTGTAAAGTGAAAGGAACAAAACAAATACACATTAGCTATAATGTGCACTGTTGGCTCCATTAAGGCCCACTCTTTAGAGCAGTTACATATCATTTGTGTGTGTGTGTGTGTGTGTGTGTGCATATATACATAAATAAAAAAATAATATTGAAACAGCTCAACAACCACTAAGTACACCATAAAAATGAAGCCACATTGGACTTCCAACAAAACAAAACAAAAACAGAAGTAATACTATTACACAATGAAAAGAATAAGTTATCAGTTAAATGCAAGATAATTAAAATTAGTTCTCAATGGTCTACCAAAAGAGCACACAAGTTTGTTAATTGTTTTCCTCAAAGTTTATGCCCCAAATGCTCAATCACTTTTTGTCTTCAATCTACAATTTTGAACATAGCTATGAATACATGTAGGGACTTATAAGCTCTGTCATGTTTACTGCTGAATCAATGAATATTAAAATCAAACTTGAATTCAACTGGAAACCAATGTAAGGTAGCTAAAATGGGAGTTATTCAGTGGCCTGGGAGAAAGCTTTCAAAATACTGACATCTAGAATCAACATATCAAAAAAGTCTCTGGAAGAACAAAACAGATAACTGGAACCAGCAGGCATAACAGCTGCAAATAATGTTATATCCTTGTTATATCCTTGTTATCCATGTTAGCATGTTATCCATGCTAACCCTAAACCCCATCCTAACATGCATAATACTGCAACACCACTGGAGCCCAATGGGTCTTACAAGCTTCGGCTATCTCCAGAGGAATTTTCCAATGCATCACACGGGAGAAACTACTCAGATTTCCCACCTCTGTTGACTCCAGAAAGACCTGCGGAACATAATTATGAATGTTTTACTACAAAGCTGGATGTCATACAACAGCAAGCCTCTTACTCTGGCCCCATCTGAATGGGACCAACCAAAGAGCCGGATCTAAAATGTAGAAATGTGAAACCCTGGGATTCCTGTCAGCCTATCCTGGTGACCAGAGGCCTAGCAGCTCCAATTATCAGAACCAATACCCTAAACAGGAAGGTCCCAAGGCTAAGTTAGTCTTGTTTGATGGTTGTGATGACTGGGAGTTCTTGGTACCATCAAAGTCCTGTAAATAACCCCGGCTGTGAGTGCAATCCCTACTAAATTCATGGTGAGCACTGGAGCTGAGACCACTGTCATCTCTGAGGTCCTATACCAGAAGCTCTCTGAGAGTGACCATAACGACCAACGGAAGACATACCTTCAGAGGACTGGGGTTGGAAAAGACATGTCTGCAATGAGTGGACTCAAGGTGGACATCAAGAATTTTTTCCAGAAAGGTTGCGTGTTTCATCCATGTGGCTTCAATACACCACTTGATCCTACTCAACCTGAATCTTATGAGGGTTGAGAATGTCATTGTCTATTGCAAGACCTTCATTGGGAATGAGCTTGCATGATTATTGGAGGCAATGGACAAGATCACTGCTTAGTAAGGGTGATTCTCGATAAATGATCCTTGCCCCTGGTGGCTGAGTTTGTGGGATGGAGTGAAGTCAAGGATACACTACTGGGAGTCCTAGCTGTTTTCAATCCTCTATCAAAGAAGCTGTGTCCTCTGGGAGTAATGGCACTATCATGGATAAATGGATGCAAGTCTAAATTTGAAGTCTCTGAAGCAGTAAAGCTGCCTTTACCAAAGGATGAAACACACCCCAATGAGTCTCCTTGTCTAATCCAGTTGAAAAGGGTGAGAAATGCAGTCCTGTGAACAGCCTGAATGTTTGAAGGAGCCAATCTCTTGCCCACTCCCCTTGGGTATTTATCATCTCTTTCATTCTTGATCTTTCATTCAGCTATTGGCACATAGTATTGGGTAACCCTGGAGCCTGTAGAGATGTTTTGCTCAATAACACCCAGACAGGTCGCACCAACTGACACGGGGGCTTGAACCTGGGTTCTTCATTGGAAGGACTCCCTACTTACTACACCACTCAGGGCGTAATGGAGACGTAGCTGATATGACTGATCTTTGGGAGAGGAGTTGATGAGAGCATGAGCCAGTTTATAGATGCCATCCAGCACCTTCATGGTTATGGCCTGAACCTGAAGCCATCTAAGTGTAAAGTGTTGGGCCATATCTTAAGTGACAAAGGTATACATCTCAATCAAGTGCTTATCAAGGATGTACAAACCTGAATGCCCCCCACCAGAGTTGCAGGCCTAGGGTAGTACATATACTACCACATGTCCCAGTCTTTGTAGAACTAACAAATGTACTCAACAGTCTCCTCCAGAGGAAGATTTGTATGGATCAGTGACCTTCACTCAGCATTAGCAGAAGTAAATGCTTGCTATAGAGGCCTCCAGCCACATTGTTAGAGCAGTATTGTCACAACTTTATTGGATTGAAGAAAGAGACATTACTGGTGCAAGTAGCCACCTCATGCCAGTTTAGCAGAGGTACTGTGTCAGCAGGTGGAAGATGGTAGCCGTTGTGCAGTACATCAATCCGACCACTACCTACATGCCCAGAAGTACCTTCTGTGTATATAACATAACAGTTGCAACTGGTTGCCAAATAAAGTATTATAAACAACCTGAAGGTCAACTGTCCACTGGCTTGCATTTGTCCTTAAGAGAGAGAAACAGAGAAATACACCAGTGACCATGCCAATGGTCATGTAGTTGGAGAGAGCAGGGTAGATGCCCCAGCACCAGATCCCAACTGTGAACATGTTGCAGCCTGAAGAACTCTAAAAACATTGAATCTGTGCTGCCTGTCCTTCACAAATGGAAAGATATGGGAGGGAAGTTCTGGCTTTGCTGGTCCCAAGTTGAGCCAAGAGGTTTTCTGCGATCACCGGAGTCAGAGTCAAAGGTCAGAGGTCTCATCTCATTCTTACTGATAATTGTTCTGGCCTCAATGCAATCAAAGTGTTACAACCTTGCTATAGTCTGAACCAGTTTGTTCATGCTGGGGAGCATCTTCGAAGGAGTTACCACTGGTATGTAATTAGAGGAAACATTCATCCATCCATACATCCATGCCATCACTGCAGTGCTTGGAAAGCTGCAGGTCTTGTTATGTAAGAGAGCCAAACTGCAGAACTATCAAGATGGAGCAACTCTGGATCATATCCATGTGGACACACTTGGCATATTTCACATACCCAGCTCGGAAAACAAATATATCCTCATTATTGACCAAAACACATTGAGATAATGCACCACAACTGCCTCAGGCCCGTTAAGTGATTCCTGTATGGATTAAGCATCACAATAACCAAGTCCTACAGAAAGGAACTAGAAACTCCTTTCAGCCCGCCTCAGAGGGCAAGATGCTTAACCTGAGCATCTACCAGCTTGCAATAACAGCAAAGAAGCCTTAGACTCTGAAGAAAAGCAAGCAGGACAGAAAAAAAACACAGGTGGTCATCGTGATGAGGACCAGAGTCAAGAAGACAAAGACATAAAGGAGAAAAACATAGTGAGACACTCTGAATATGAAATTCATAAACCAGATAGATATGGCAAATGAAATAATGCTGACTACACTGTGTAGTTAATAGTTGCCCAAACGGTTCTAGTCAAAAGGTAAAAGAGAGCAGTATATTTTTCATTAAAATTGTTTTGATAAAAAATGTTTGATAGCATTTGAAATGTAACTGAAGCATTGTGGTATTATTTAGTGGGGTTTTTTTTTGTTTTTTTTCTATCACTTGTACTACCCAACTGACCTCTCCCTTTCTTAGTTACTGAGCATGCTCTGTCTACATGGGCAGATTCTCATTTGGTTGATGTACTCTCATGAAGATTTACTCAAGATTCAAGATTCAATACTTTATTGCCATATCAACAGAGTTGATTGGAATTTGTCTTAGTGAGCTCACTTAAACACAGACAAACACATAGAACCACTCACTTATAAAACACATAATACATTCAAAAAAGAAAGTATAAAACAGATAGATAACATCCAAGCCATAAAATAATCATAAAAGCATAAAACAAATGGGTAGAATAAAATAAACTCCAACACATAAGTACACCATGGGTAAAACACTAGCACCTGTAGGGGAATTAGCTGCAACATCAAACGACCCACTAGATAAAGTGCTTCAAGTGCGTAAGTGCATAATAAAAAAGCGGCCTGCACTGCTAAGTTTAGAGCGTTAAGGAGGCGAACAGCTTCTGGATATGTGCTATTCTGAAATCTGGATGTTCTGGTCTTAACACTTCTAAGTCTTTTTTGAGAAGGCAGAAGATTAAAAAGGTTGTTAGCCGGGTGAGAGGGGTCCTTTAGAACTTTAAGGCCCTTCAAGGATCATTGCATTGATGGCCTCAGCCCTCTGCCTGAGCTAATGTACCCTGAGCATATTCATCATCTCTGTCAACAACTATTGATGTTTGTCTGTTTATTTGATTCATTGTACTTATCTGAAGATCAAAAATAAATGCTGAACTAACAATGCTTGTCATGATCATCTTTAATCACACCCTCAAACAAGTAGTGACAGCACAATAATATCTTGATAACAACAAGAAAGAGCTAGCAAAGTAATTTGCCGCTTAGATGTATTATATTTATTAAGTTTGGTATACCTATGAAATATTAAGCTAGTAGGCATGCTAGAATCAGTTGTTGCCTGTCAAGCAAGCAGTCACAGGTTTGCCAATAAAGTTGCTAGTTATAGGTGGACTATCTTGTTGAAAGTCACAAGTGAATCAGTGAGTGAGAAAAGCACAAATATTACTACTGAAGAAAAGTACAACAGCACAGATTTTTTACATTTGGTAAATGGCTATTTTCATAAATCGCAGTTGTTCATCAAATGCTTTGTTAGTGGAGCTTACTAGCTTTAGCTAGAATATGGAGAAATCAGAGGTAGGGAAGAAATATTCATTTCATACACTGAAATTGGCAGCCAAATAGGATTTACATCACTTGAGCTGGGACACACAGTGTGGGTGAGACTACTCAGGGTGCGACAAACACTGAAACACACTGAAGCAGATGTAAACAATGAATGACTCAACTGGTGTGACTCAACACCAAATTATCCTTCGAGATTGTCAAGAGATGAGCAAAGTTAGAAGGCCCAAAAGAAAAGTGAAAGAAAATGGATTGAGGGGTATATACTGGTCTCGTAATATAAAGTTGTTGACTAAAAACATAATGGATAGGTGAACCACTTCTGTGAGCAGGTCTTTCCTCAACATCATGGATTTTCCCTCCTATCCAGTAGACTCTGATTTGGACCCTGTCTTGTAATTTGGCCTCCAGGTCTGCTCATCACCCAACCATCTCAAGGACAATTTGGGCATATATTTTACATTTTTTTACAGAAACAAAACGGCACTAACCACCACTAGACACACCTAATCTAGTTAAAGTCTGACTTGGAACAACCTCAGATTTCTCACCATTAAATCCAGCCTTTAATGCCTGTTCTTCTTTATGACTATCAAGGCTACATGTATCACTGGGTTTCACAGGCAAATGCAGCTGTGTATTATCATAATATTATTGTAGTATTATGTGTTCAAATTATATGACCAAGTGGGAACTTATAGATAGAGAACAAAATAGGACCTAAGATGGAACCTTGAGGTACTCCACCACTAAATTATACTGTAAAGTATATAGAACTACCAAGGAAACAGAGAAATTCCTATCTGAAAGATAAGTTCTACACTAATAAAAAAGAAGTGTCTGTAATGCTAACAAAATATCTAAGACAATCAATGGTACGATCAACAGTGTCAGACAGTGCTAAGAATGTTCACCAGTGTCATCAACAAAACGATCATTTATAAGTAAAGCAGTTTCATATGTTGAAACCATAAATAATTCCCTTGACATTTTAGGCATCTATTTGGCATGAGCTGCTATTTGCTCAAAAGAGCCTTAAGAAGCATTCAGTTGGTGAATAACAAATCATAAAAAGGTGGTGCAATCTGATTTCTTATGTTCTTAATTTTCTTGATAAAGAAAATTAACTTCTTACATTCTTAAGGGAAAAGCTAAATATTTATAATCACTGGAACATTAACAACCTGATCAGTTCTAGAGTTATGGTTGCTCTCTAATAAGATTTAAAAAAAAATGCTTTTCTCTTGCAACCTCAAAAGCAATATTGAATTCTGAAATCTCCTCTACGTAAAGAAACACAATAAGTTTTTCTTTTCTGTTCATTTTTAGAACACTCTTGTAATAGCATGAGTATGCACCTTCTATGATGTAAAACCAGAAAGTGGAAAACTTTTCTTCTAGTTTTAAGTAGAGCAACTTAAGTTAGTTTAGCCAAGCAAATATTTTTTAAAATTTCCAATAGATTTTCTGGTAGACTTTCTGTAAGAGAATCGGAACACAGGTGACGAAAAAAAAACATTTTCAAATGTATTTGCAGTGATAGAATTAATTGTACAAGACAAGACAAGAATCTTGAAAGGAATAGGAAAAGAATATATAAGAAGCGTATTACCAAGTTTGAGTTCTTCCTGTTATAGATTGTATAGGATTGAACAATTCAATCAGATTTTGAAAGAAAAAAGGAAATTGTCAAAACGTGGATCTAAGAAAAAAAACAACTGAAGTCTAAGAAATCGAGGAGGTTGGAGGTTGATGTACCAATAAACAAAGAAAACTTTTTTCCTTTGTCATCTTGGTATTGTTTAGGTTAAGGCAGTTTTTTTTTATGTTCTTTGTTTGAAACATTTAAGACTCAAAAGAAGAGAATTCCCCAAATGACACAGGCTTACAATTAAAAGTTATACACATCAATGACAACTGCACCACCCCCACAACCAGTGAGTCTGGATTTCTGAAAGTAAGATAAAATAGAGGGACTGGCTTCATGTTAGGAGTAAAATTCATTGGAGTTCCACCATTTCTGTCATTATGAGGAAATTTGGACTTATTATTTAACTTATTGTTCATCAAGAAGACCAGACTTCACAATCATAGTTAGAGCTTGATATAAATAGTTACCATTGAAAAATAAAGTTGAAGCCAAAGAGACAACTGACACTCTCTTCAGGCCTGCTCAGCATTTCAGACGCCACATTGGAACTAGACCTATTCACATTACATTTGACCCTAAATCTGCTGGGGTAGTAGCTTGATGGTCTATCAACATGGGAGAGCATTGCGAGGATCTTTGGAAGGAGCTCTGAAAGTTGGGTGGAGGGATCTGTCAACTCTGGATTTGCAGTGGATGGACCTGTCAATTCTGGAATACATGTGAGAAAAGGACTTGATATTTCTGGAAACTTGGTGGAGTAATCTATCTGGATATTGGCCGTGGGAAGGATCTGGCATCTGTGGAAACAGAGTGTAGGAGGGACCTACATCTCTGGTAACTGGGTGGAGGAACATGCAGACTTTGAATCAGGGGAGGAGGAGAAGGAACCTGGCTTCTTTGAAGAAAAAGACAGGGGAGCCCTCATATATCTGGAAGTAAAATAAGCGAAATGCTGGCATTTTTAAGTGGACAGTGAAAAAGGTCCTTTATCTCTCTGTGAGAGATTGAAAAATGCTGCTGACACTGAGAGGTAATTAAAGAAATTAGAAAGTAAAACTAAGAAATTAGAGGGATTGATTTTGTTTTCAATCTTATATCTTGTATTCACTCGGGGTTTTAACTTGATCTATCACTTGATTGACCACCATGTTAGTGTTCTGTTTACGCCAACGGGACAACTGCTCCATTCGGGTCTGCTCAGCAGTTCAGAAATTTTCAGTCATTCAGTTTTAGGTGTGAACATTGTGATCATCTGTTAGCGTAACTGATGCATAGCCTTTGCTTTTGTGATGCTATAGATGTTAGACAACTTGTTTGTATCTTTAGTGGCAACACTCCTTATGCTACGATGTAACAGTGGTAAGGATCTCCTTAAGAAAAGGTGGGTAACATGGGAAGTACTGGGTTTGTTGTTGTTGTTGATTCCATGCCTGGGTTTGCAACAATTTTCGGTGTATTTTGCACAGTGGGGAAGTCATATAAAGGGGAATTAGGTCATTGAGCTGTGCTGTCTGAAAAGGGTGTGCTGGTTGACTCAAATTGGGAATCACATAAGCGACACTGCATCTTTGGAAGTTCTACATATGAAGGGGAAAGGATCCCTGATTGCTCTGAAAGTTGGGTGGAGGGACCTGGCAACTGGAAACGCTCACATTGGAGTGAGAGGGGGACTTGATATTTCTGGAAATTCTATGGAGGAAAATCTGACAAATCTGGATATAGGGAGTGGGAGGAACCTGGCATCCCTGGAAATTGGATAAGGAAATGTGGAACCTCTAAATAATGTAAGGAGGAGGAACCTTGTCTTTTTAAAGAAAAGGAGGAAAGTTCTGACATCTCTAGGAGGAGAGGTGAATCCGTGCATTTGTCAGTGAGAAGACGGAAACGGAAAAGTGTCCAAATCTGTCTGTGAAAGATGAGAAAATGCTTCTCTTGGAGGGATCTGTAGGGGGGTCCTGACTTACATGTCCTGGTATCTCTAGAAGAGGAGGATCAAGTCTTCTCTGAGTTTGAAGTGGAAAAGCTTTCTGCTCTCTGTGAGGAAACAATGGCGATTCATCATGATGGTCACAATTCCTAGTGTGACGTTGTTTGGTAACTTGTAAGCTATGGGTGTCTGAATGTGTTGTGCATATTATCCTTCCTTTGATGAGTTTGAATAGTTAGTTCTTGTGAAGAGCCACAGACCCATTAGAGACAAGGGCCGTTTTTCAGTATTGTTACAGATGATGATATGAAGAGATGTGGAAGCAGAGATGATGACTTTTGCCTAGGATGCTTTTCAGCTGCCTGAAGCACGGCTGCCAACATCATGGGGGGCCACAAGTTCTTTCATAGTCTTTAAATTGTTAGTTCCAGTGTGTATAATAATACTTTTAGTCCTTTTCAATTTAATACTAGTCAGCTATAATGTCAGCTATATTTATATGGCACATTTTCAAAATGCTGTAAAATAAAACAACAACATAAAAACCCAAATGCTAACAATGAAGCCTTGCATCACTGGATGCATTAAAGCCTGCTCAGCAGATCAGAAGTGGTATATTATAACAACAATACAAAATATAAATAAAATAAATAAATACTAGTGAATATAATAAAAAATAACAAGATAGGCTTCAAAATCCACTCAACATTTTAGCATCATCGTCAACTTTAAGCCAAATGGACAATCAGTACTCACTCATTAAGTCCCACTCAGCAAAATTCAGAAACCTTACTTGACAACAAACAAACAAACAATACTATAGTAGCGTAATGACAGTAATAACAAATCGGCTAACTGAAATTTCATAAAATTGAGTTTTCAGTTGTGACTGGTATTTCCTCTGGTGTGTTGCTCCAAAATGTAAGGGCTCAATCACAATTTGTCTTTTTCCTTTAATAGTCAAAAAGATCTTTCTCTTATCTAGGAAAATGATTTTATTCAATAGGGGTCAAAGGTTGTGTAATATATGTTCATCCCAAACCATTTATTGCTGCAAAAGCAACCAATAAAATCTTAACACTGATTTTAATATCAGCTAGAAGCCAATGTAAGGTAGCTAAACCGAGAGTTCATATTCAGCATAGCAATAAAAACAACATGGCTACAAATTTCATGACCATGTGGGAGCATATAGAGAATAAAATACAGTGCAGAATAGGATTGAAATAATCCACAGCTAAATTGTGCTGAGAAGGATGTAGAACTTCCCAGGACAACAACTTTTTCTAATTCTTAAGACAGTTGGAGTAAATTGGAGTTTAGAAATAGGTCTTGAATTACTAATATATACTGGTATAATACTGATATGTTTATTGATATACTGATAAATACTGAGAATAGAAGGGTCCAGACTCTAAGAAGTGGTTTGGCAAGTGCATGTTTGACAGATGATGTAACAGAGCAGGTGAGTATTAGGGTAAATAGCTACCATGACTCACTTTATTTATCTATTCAGTATTATGTGTAAGGGCCATAAACAGCATTTAATATGTTATACAGTAACAAAAGTAGTTATGCTGATAGGTGACATTTCAATCAGTATCAGGTGTTGCAATTTGAATTCTTATGTGCTCAATTTTCTTGAAGAAAATCAAAAAATCATTCTTAAGGTTCACTATTTGTAATCAGCAGAGCATTCAAAACTGACCAAATTTAATAAATAGACCTCTAGGGTTATGTTAGCTCTGAGTAATAAAATTAAAAAATTAAAAAAAATTATCTTGCAAGCTTAAATACAACATTGGATTATTCTATCAATTCCTTATGCATGCAAATTCACTATTTTCTTTTTGTTTTATCTTGCCTACACTCTCTTGAAATAACACAGATATGCTCATTCAGCCATAAAAAAAACATTTTATTTATTATTTATTTATCACTTTTAAGAGGAGCAACTCTATCTGGTGCAGCCAAGCAAGTGTTGAAATTCTCTGCTAGATTGTCTGGTAGACCTTTGTAACAGAATCTGAACAGTTTAACACTCTGCTAGAATTTACCAGCAAAAAAACAAAACTCTCACACTGTCTCACACATCTTTAGTCACACGCCTCTGTAGGTATTCAATTCATCTTGGTAGGAGAAAAAAAAAAAAGATAATACCAAGATGACATTTTTTTTGTTTGTTTTGTTTTGTTTCTGGACTGTTTAAAGTGTGATCAAATGTGATGAGAAGATCATTAGAAGAAGTGTATGAACAAGTGAAATATCTTGCTACAGATTGTATACAACATTATTAAAAGATTCAATTAAATTTAAAAATTCTTAACTTCATGTATTATTTAGTAAACATAATGACACTGAAATCCATAGTCAAAACAAATCCAAGAAGTCACGTGAAGTTATTATATTTTGCATTACAGATTAGTTTCATTAATTTAAAAAAAAAAAAGATTTAGAAGTTTATATCCTGTCACAAATATGAGATTATGAGATTCAATTAGGTTTTAAATTCATAATCCAGTGTTTTCTTCAGTCAACCTGTAGGGATATTGTAAATAAAAAAATCATCCCTGTAGCCATTATCATAGATGAGAGATAAAGAAATCAGAGATGGAATTATGTTTTGTGCAATACATTACATTTCTAAATCTATAATCTACTACTATATAATATTGATGAACTAATCATACACACGGAGAGAGAGCATTTTGAGGATGTTTTAGAACAGGCGCTGTAACTCCCTCACCTCTGTAGATGCATTGGAAGTTAGACCGCTTGATTCCTTTTGCTGCAACCTCTCCATAACTCTCACTGTGAGGATTGGTGGAGACCTCTGTAGGGACAGTTGACTGGTTATTTTGGGACAGGTTGATTGGTTATTTATCAAACATGGTTGATTCCATATCCAGAATTCAGTACAAGTGAGATACAATGGCACAAGGGGAAAGTGGGGTAAAGCGGGGGCGGGGTGGGTGAGCTGTCCTCTCTGAGTAGGGTGTGCTGGCTGTCTTAGGATAGAAATCACTCAAGGGACTCGGCATCTTTGGAAGCTCTAAATAGCAAGGGGACGAGAGCTGTGACCGCTCTGAAAGTTGGGTGAAGGGACCTGGAGACTCTGGACAAACTCTGGAACTGAGGGACTTGAAAATGAGGGAGGGAAATTTTATGGAAATTTTGGTGGAGGAAATCTGACGAGGCTGGATATAGGTCAAGGGAGGGACCTGTCGTCTCTGGAAATAGAGTGGAGGGACCTGACTTCAGTTAATCTCCAAAGATAATTTACAAGGCACTACTCAACGGTATAGAGCCTACCATGTATTTCCTGGTGGTTGGCTGTGTATGAGCCCCTACACGGTTAACCCTTTCCTCCCCTCCAGGGTCCTGAAGCACTCGGTGGACGCCACCTACGAGGACCAGGGCCCCAGCCCGGGCTTCCGCATGGAGACATCTATCTTCTATGTTGTCTACTTCGTGGTGTTCCCCTTCTTCTTCGTCAACATCTTTGTGGCTTTGATCATCATCACCTTCCAGGAGCAGGGAGACAAGGCCATGTCGGAGTGTAGCCTGGAGAAGAACGAGGTGGGAGAGTGGAAAGTGATGAATGTACACACCATGCAAATCACTGCTTTTTCTCCTGGGTGTGATGCCTGGAGTAATATGAAACCCACCCAAGTGCTTCATTAGATCTATAGAGGAGAACCACAAAGTAGCATCTGTGTCTCTCTCTCTCTCTCTCTCTCTCTCTCTCTCTCTCTCTCACTCTCTCTCTCTCTCTCTCCCCCTCTCTGTCTCTCTCTCTCTCACATACACACACAGACATCCAAAAAACAAATCACATAAAGATTGATCACAGCTTAATAAGTATACATTCAGACACACACACACACACACACACAAACACACACACACTCTCCTGTGATTGAGACACACAGATTATTCCGGGAGTAGCAAATGTCTGTCTCTTTCATCATGAATGTTGCCATCTTTCACTGCATATCAATGCAAATCAGAGCACCTGTTGATCTATTTCTGAACAGCACTCCCAGACAAATTACATCTAACATGACTTACAGCTCCCTCAGACAGAATAAAGCACTGAAAAATAAGAACCAGTCAAAGTTATTTTCTTCACTCCCTCCATCTTCAGTTCAGAGGGACTTGGTTAGAACCACAAAGTACTGGCCAGTGATCACAGAGCCTTAGTTTGTAGGCTCCTCTTTTGATATAAAAAACCCTTAGAAAACCCTCCAGTGGCGTGCTAGTTATCTTTCATGTTTTTAAATTTGATTTCCAATGCTTTTCTCTTCTGTGATGATTGGTGGGACATTGCAGAGAGAGAGAGAGAGAAAAAGGGAGAGAATTCCCATATGATTTAGAACAATGAATTATTTGTTGGTATCACTTACATAATGCACTCTTTGTTCTTTTATTTGTTTCTTTGTCTTTCTTAATTACGTCAAACAGAGGGCTTGCATTGACTTTGCCATCAACGCCAAGCCGCTGACAAGATACATGCCAGAGAACAAGCAGTCCTTCCAGTACAAGATGTGGAAGTTTGTGGTGTCACCGCCATTTGAGTATGCCATCATGACCATGATTGCCCTCAACACAATCGTGTTGATGATGAAGGTCAGTGATTCCTCCTAGGAACGAGGCAGAGCGCCACTGCCTGAAATCATATGTGCTAAAATATCTCTCAGCCGGGAAAAGTAATGTTTTGGCTGAGTGATACTTGTTTGGTTTCCTGCACGACATCCAGCATTCTACTGAAATATTAAAAGGAATTTGAAAAGCTATTTCCATAAATCTTTACTATTTAATAATTTAGATTAGATGTTCCTAAGCTCCAGACTTCTTAAGGCAGAGATACAATTAGGACAACAGTACCAGTCTGTTCTTGAAACACGGTCAACACTGCAAAATCAAACAGCATACCACTGTGCCACATCTTAAGCCTGCCAAGCTCTGCTAGCTGCTATCAGACAGAAGTGCTGGTATCTTGGCAGTTGCTTTGCTCATCCACTTAGAGTGAAAAAAAGAAAATAAGATAGCCAACTTCGCTAATGCTACTTGCTATCAGAGAGAAGCACTGCTACCCTGGCAGCTCCAACAGTATTACCAGTATTAGTCTTTTTTTAGCACAACTGTCAAATGTTGTTTGAAATCAAGAAGCTGCAAGAATGGAGCAGTGTAGAAAAGTGAGAATATTGATGAGCATGCTGGTAGGAATTAATTGCTGATGAATCTCTTATTGATAGACAAGCTTGAAGACTAACCTCTTCTGTGCTAATATTATGAGATTTGCTGACTAACATCCAGGTATTGATTTGTGCATTACTCCCTAGGTGAGGGACTTTACTTACCCCAAGGTCCGTCATGCGGGACCATCTTTACAAACACATGATTCACAGCCAAGCTTTGTTCAAACACACAGAATTTATTTTAAATTCTAGTGAAGATCTAAAGGTTTCCAAAGATACGAAATATGTCATGCTTAATTACAGGGTCGATGCACAAGACATCTAGATTTTTTCCATTTGATGTAATGGTGCAGCCATAAAAAAATGGCATCTTGGTTTTGAATATTTCACTCAATATAAGTGTGATATAGCTTCAATGAAGCGCTGGAACAAACAGATACAGAATATGTATGCGACATAGTCGTACATTATGGAAAACATTTTTTTTCTAACTTTGAAGCTACTTAAATAGAAATTGAAACTGAAATTGAAGGGGAAAGTCAGAGTGCAAGGGGTTAAAGATACCAGGGACAGGGAGCGAGAGAGTTTATGTCTCTTGCATGTGTGGCTGTTTGTCTGTTTGGGGACAATGAGGAGACAAGGATGCTCCTTTAACAGACACACTTCTCTTCCTATCAAATCTGTCACAGAATATTTTCAGTGTGCTTTTTCTCCTCTGCCTCTCAGTTCTATGGAGCCCCAGTCCTGTACGAGTCCATGCTGAAATACCTAAACATCGTCTTCACAGCCCTCTTCACACTGGAGTGCATCCTCAAGATTATTGCCTTCGGTCCACTGGTGAGCTGTCAAGGCCACACACTGTACTGCAGTCTACACGCCAGTCAATATTACACTGTGGTATCGATTTTCTGATTACACACGTCGGGGAAAATCTCTTTGGATATGCGGAATAGGCAAGAAAATAGATTTTGTGCTCAGACTGACAGTGATTGCTCCATCAAACTGCTTTAAATGTGCTTCTGGCGCAAGTCAATTAAACCATGTCTTTGTGAATCTTGAAATTATTTACAAAATTTCATACATCTGTGGTCTCAAGTGCCAGCAACAGAGACTAACAGGGTCTTTCTAAATGATGAAGAAACTGATGTAGAGCCACACTCAGAGAGACTTGGAAGGCTGTGTCTGGATGGATTGCGGTTTTATTTGTGTAGAAGTACATACTAGCTGGCTGGTGCCCAGAGCTAACAGGGGTAGCAGAGGATGTGTTACATGCCAGAGAACAAGCAGTGAGTCAAAGAGTGCAAAGTGACGTTAAAGTGTCGGATGGAGGGGTGAAGGAGAGTGGAATATAGTGAAGGAAGAATCGGATGAACGGACGGAGAGAGCACAAAGCAATAAATCTTCTTCTGCCAACGTGGGGCCGTCTGGCTTGCGGCGAGGCATTTCATCTCTGGCTCCATCCCATTTATGAGGCCCATTTATTAAATAGCTTTTTTCACACGTCGCTTACCTCCACCTGTTTAGCGGTTAAGACCAGACGGATGGGCCTGTGTCTGTTGGTGTAAGCTCTAATGCTGCTGCGTCTCTACAAAATCCAGCGCTAAGGGGCCTGCAACAACCTGCGCCCTCAGGACCTGAATGATTGACCTGTCCTAGGGGATCCATGCCACAGGCAGTAGGGTAGCTGTTAGTATTATGCAGGGGATTGTGTAAGCGTTTGTGTGTGTGTGTGTGTGTGTGTGTGTGTGTGTGTGTGTGTGTGTGTGTGTGTTAGATTAGGTAGATTTGTGTGTGCATAAAGTAGGCTATGTCCACATTCATGTGTGTATTGGTGTTTTTGTGCAATTAGACCCACAGTGTACAGACCTTTTAATGGAGCTGTGAAACTGGCTCATTTAGAGCAGTCTCATTAAAGGCTTAAAAGGACTTGCTCTGTAGAGTGTAGCCTGTGAGAAGCATATTTCCCAGGTTTTATGCTAATCACAGTAAAATGTCTCTGCTCTCCATCCATCCTTTATCTTTTTCTTTTCTCTCTCTCATCTATCTATCTATCTATCTATCTATCTATCTATCTATCTATCTATCTATCTATCTATCTATCTATCTAACTGTCTATCTATCTATCTATCTATCCATCTGTTTGTCTATCTATCTATCTATCTATCTATCCATCTGTTTGTCTATCTATCTATCTATCTATCTATCTATCTATCTATCTATCTGTCTGTCTGTCTGTCTGTCTGTCTGTCTGTCTGTCTGTCTGTCTATCTGTCTATCTATCTATCTATCTATCTATCTATCTATCTATCTCTTTCAGAACTACCTAAAAGCATCGTGGAATGTGTTCGACTTTGTGACGGTGCTTGGAAGCATAACAGACATCTTGGTCACAGAGATTAAGGTAAGTGCTGTGGTCGCCGTGCGCCGCCTCAGTGCCCTGACACCCGTTTCTCATGGGTCTTTCCGTAAACGAGTGTCAGCCTTAAGTGCTACGCTCCCAGCGGTGACCGAGGCTGTGTCGCGGCAAGGCAGCATGCTGAGATGCAGGAGGTGGTTTTAGTATAGTGAGGAGTAATTTCTCGTTTTGAATCTGAAGTATATTGATGAGGATTTTTTACTTGTACTGAGAAAGTAGTTTATATACAATAGTTTACATACACTAGGAAAATAGTTTACATGTAATAGTTTTCATAAACCATCATAATGCCTATAGAGGTCTGTTTTTTTTGTAAACAAATCTTTCACAGCCTCAAAATCACATTTGAAAAGTCATGTTTGGCTCTCTTACTGTATGCTGTCAGTCCTTTTCCAATACCAAAAAATCAATACATAAACAAAGCCAGTAGTGGGGTGGCAGTTTTTCAACAGGAGGTGCCTTACTGCAATTACAGATCGGGGTATTAAGAGAGCTTGGTGCTGATTCCCTGTGTTGGATTAGAATAGAGCCAGGAGCAGCAGGCTGACTTGGAGGAGATGGTGGGATAAAAGCATTCGCCTCAGATTATGGAGGTTGTGGACTGAGAACTTTGTTAGCCGTATATTGTGGCGTTCTTTGTGGCAAAGTCTGTCTCTCTTTGTGTGATTTTCTCTTCATGTGATTGTCAGTCTTCTGCTTCTTCTTTTCTATCTCTTTCTCTGGCTTTCCTTCTCTGGTTTTTGGTCTCTTTTACTGTGTTTCCATCCTCTGCTGTGTCTTTCCTGGCGCCTGTGCCCTCACTCTGCCACCCTCTGCCCCTTCTGTCACATCTGGGCGCCTCTAGACGGTAAGTGGCTCTTCTCGTTGGCCACTGATTTTGTCAATTCCCCCTGTCTTTATCTGTCTTGTTCTCTCCCACGGTCTAAGTTTATAGGATGTACTTCCTTAAAAACCTTACTCAGATATTTAAAGTAATGTTGAACTTTGGTATAGTACCTTGGGTTGCGTAGCTTCCTGGCCATGATATAACCCCAAAATCGACGAGACAGGACTTTGATAAAGCAATATATAAATATATATTTACAATTATTGGTAAGGGTATTATTTTCTTCGTTCCTTCAGCATAAGTTTCCTCCGACCGGATTTCAGTGTTACACTTGTTCAAACTGAAAGGTTTTATAAACATAAAGACAGCAATTCACTTAAAAGCAATCCAGCATTCTGCTTCGCTCACATTCATTAATGTGCTAGAAGTGTGACTTTCAGACCTGTTATACACTGGCAGTGAATGCAGAGAGAAAAAAAATGCAATTCTCCAATCATCTCTACCGGAGCAACAGATAACAGAGAATCGCTGATTTTGGGGTTACATCATGTTCAGAAAGCTACACAACCCAAGATACTACCAAAGTTCACCATCACTTTAAAAACCTTACTCAGATATTTAAGGGGAAGGGGTGAGGGGGAGGGGCAATACTGGCCATTATGAAGGTGACCAGGCCTTTGTCGTCTGTGCTTCTCAGCTTTGGAACAACCTGCCTGAGGAGAATAGGCAAAATGGCAAAATCAGTATCATCTTTTGAATCATTACATAAGGCATTTTTTATAACAGGTTGTTGCTGTTTTTGCCTATTTCCCACTATATTTTTGTCTTATTCTTTTTTAACCTTGTTCTTAATTAATGTCTGTAATTTGTACTATTAATCATATTGTTTTTTATATTTTTTATTGTCACTTCTTAAAGCTCTATGTGATTACTTTTGCATGTCAGCGGCTTCTCTGGTCATTCGTAACTGCACTCTGTCGATTTTACGGCAATCGCACTTTTAATGACGTCAGACAACAAACAAGCATGTGGTTATTGATCAGTAAACACTCCTGACACTGTAGGCTGCTTGGGATCAAAGTGTTTGTGTGTAAGATGCTTGGGATAAAATGCTGTGTCAGCTGTTGTAGAATACTACTCACAAAAGCTAACGGGCTAATATATAGCTACGATGCTAACACAGCCGTGGTAGTTAGCATTAGCACTAGCGTCTACTAACATAGTACCTGGATGTTACATAAAATGCCTCACGTCCCACACAGCACTACTATTTCCCGCCAGTTTACTATCCAGTAGGCCTACACCGCCACTCAGAATCAGCTGTTCAGAGTCTGATGTTATGTTGATGGTTTCGTTGGTCAACTCCAACACTAATAGCAATAAAAAGTGAATACCACAAAAAAGTCATCACATGGAGCTTTAGCTCTATTTTGAAAAGTGTTATACAGATAATGTTTAATATATTTTTTATCATGTTATCTGGGTCTATTATATTACCTCACAGAGATCCTCCTTGTCTCTCCCAGGACAAGATGATTAACCTGAGCTTCCTGAGGCTGTTCAGAGCGGCTCGTCTCATCAAGCTGCTGCGGCAGGGCTACACCATCCGCATCCTCCTCTGGACCTTTGTTCAATCCTTCAAAGTGAGGAAACACACACACATGCACCCACACATGAGCACGCATACTCGCTTGTGTGCCTGTGGACACGCATGTACTGCATGTATGCATGTATGCATGTGCAAACACACACACACAGACACACATACAGTATTTCACTGAACTTGAATGATGAGATGAATACATGTCTAGTCTAGTCTTGTTTATGTATATAGCCATGTATCACAAGCATTGTCTCAAAGGGCTTAGCATCATATACACTACCAGTCAAAAGTTTGGACACACCTGATTGAATGTTTTTCATTATCTTAAAGCCATTTTGATCTAAAGGCTTATGCTTAAATGCTTGCAATGTGTTTCTTAGACAAATATAAATAGTGGCCTTTGCCTTTCACCCTTTCCCTTTCAAGGCAAAGGGCGGCTACTTTAAAGAATCTAAAATATAAGATAGTTTTGATTTGTTTAACACTTTTTTGGTCACTGCGTAATTCCATGTGTTATTTCATAGTTTTGATGTCTTTACTATTATTCTAAAATATGGAAAATAGTAAAAATAAAGAAAAATGTGGTGTCCAAACTTTTGACTACTGTAGGCCTACATGCAATATACCATACTACATCATATATACATACTATATACATAACATACTACATCATATACATACTACATACACATAATCATATACAATACATGAATGAACTGAAGACATAGGGTATCACAGAGGTTATTACTCAAAGTAGTAGTTAAACAGCATAATATAGCCCATGAAAGAGGGCAAAGGCACACTTCTTTTGTCCTGTCAAAAAATAACAAAATAGCTCTCAGCAGACAGCAGTTCTTGTTCGGATGTTCACGCAGTTCAGTTTTGTTCTATAAATCCCCGGAGAAGTTGAGTTAAATGAGGAGTGGAAGGGCACAGCCAAGGGAATTTATAGCTGGTTTAATGTCAGTGGTGAGAGCTTTTAAGCCCAATGAAAATGGATAGTTGCTGCAGAGTGTTAAAAGGTGGCTATTTAATTACGATAAAGGTGCGCCTTCCCCTCGCAGGGATATAAATAGCTGATTAAGAGAATCGACCCCGCAGGTCAGGTTGACTGCTCTGGTCCTTAAATAAGACTGTTAAATCTTACAAGGATGCTAGTCTTCTGTGGAGAATCTGATTTGTATGTTTGTGTGTGTGAGTGAGTTAGTGAGTGCCCGTGTGTGTGTGTGTGTGTGTGTGTGTGTGTGTGTGTGTGTGTGTGTGTGTGTGTGTGTGTGTGTGTGTGTGTGAGTGAGCACGTGAGTGTGCGTTTGTGGCAACATGTATCTATATGTGATCTTTTGTGAGTATGTAACCTGCATCTGTGTTTTTGTTCCCAGGCCCTGCCTTATGTCTGCCTGCTCATTGCCATGCTCTTCTTCATCTATGCCATCATTGGCATGCAGGTGAGTCATGACATGATTTTCTATCAGCAGGAGTGAAACAAGTGAGAAGGGAATGATTCAGGGATAGAGGGTTCCCGAAACGTGTGGATTTGGCTCTGTCATGGTCCCATGGTTTTATATGTTTTCATAGCTTGTCTTGATGCTCAGAACATCCCTGCCTTCCAACAATCACAGTCTGTTTGACATATAGTGCTACATGTGATCAGATTTTGAACACTGTGCATCTCATCACCAGTTTGCTATCTCTTACAGTGTCTTGAAACGTAATGAACGTGTTATACCTCACTGCCATAGGGCTGACAGCTTATCAATGGGCTCCATATCAGCAGAGTAAACAATCCGAGCTCATTTCTCCTCTCAAACAGATGGTTGCAACCTTTAGGTTTGATTGCTCATTTAAACACGAGCCACACAGCAGCCAGTCTCCTAAATTGTATACACAATGAGTGGGCTTCACCATCCCGTAGATTAGCTAGGGCAATGTAAATCAATGGTAATTGCATCCGCTGATAAAAGAGCATCCACCGATAAAAGAGCTAGTGTCTAATCAGCGCACTATGTAATCATGGTGGTGCCCCTCCAGCAGGGCGATAGAAGACCACCCCTCTGGCATGAGACGAAACCTCACACAGTTTCTCTCTTACTGTTAAATTTGTATGGAACTTCTTGTCATGGAATTCAGTCAATTTTTCTAAGTACTGGAATACCTGTAAAATAAAAAAAGGCTGTTATGTGGGAAGTGCTTAAAAAGACCTTGAAAAAAATAAATAAATGAATAAATAAAAAATGTGTGCAGTGTTTGACAGAATGCAAGTCAAAACATAGAAAAGAAGACCAATGTATTGTGGGAAAGATGACTTAAAAGCACGTGAACATGTGAACCTATGATTCAAAGCACCAATGGTTGTTAAAATGCAGAAAGGTTTACGGAAATGTTTTTTGCGTTTGTGTGGAGTCCTTATGAACAGAAAAATAGTCCTGGAAAAAGTACTTGAAAGTGCTTGAATTTGATTTAGCATTGTCTCTGTATGAACCCTGTGGCTGATACAAAGAATTATCTGTGTGCCTCCTTGTTATATTTGGGATACTGAAAGATCATCACATCATTTGTACTGAAAAGGTAGCTACTTTCTGTTACTGTACATTGTCATGATGCTAGAGTTGACCACTGCCAGAGGTCTCCTGGGCCCAGGGGCCTGTGTTTATAGGCCAGCAGTCTGGCCATGCCTTGGGGCAAGTCAATAATTGAGAGAGAGGCCTTTAGGGTGTTTTAGTGGCCTCTCCATGGGACATCACAACTTGTGGCAGCTATCCATGCATGCACACACAAGCACACATATGCTCTCTCTCTCTCTCTCTCTCTCTCTCTCTCTCTCTCTCTCTCTCTCCCTCTCCCTCTCCCTCACACACACATACACACACATACATACGCACACACACACACGAGTGTCATCCTCTGACTGCACTGAGTGGTCTCTAAAAACGAATTCCTGACCAACGATAGTAAGTTTCCAGAGTGTGCACATCATACCACAATAGTTCCTATGCTCTCTCTCTCTCTCTCTCTCTCTCTCTCTCTCTCACTCTCTCTCTCTCTCTCTCTCTCTAACACACACACACACACACACACACACACACACACACACACACGCACACACACACACACACAAGTGTGTCATCCTCTGACTGCACTCAGTGGTCTTTAAACACTAATTCCTGACCAACGCTAGTAAATTTCCAGAGTGTGCACAACATACTAGAGTAGTTCCTTGCTAGTGGAGTGTCGCTGTAAATCCCCCTGTGTTTGGATTCATTAAACACCACCTCCCCTCTCCACCTTCCTCAGGTGTTTGGGAACATTGAGCTGAATGAGGAGACGGCCATAAACCATCACAACAACTTCCAGACCTTTCTCCAGGCCTTGATGCTTCTCTTCAGGTCATCATGACTCCATATTATCCACACCCTCCATTTCCTTCTCTATATTCCCAGTTCTGACACCATAGAGAATCCAGTAACTGCATAAAAGCTGCTACATATAGCGCCTTTCTGATATTGCCAACTCCTGTGTTTGCCCCCATGACAGCTGAGCAGTGTTTACATTGGCTGTGTGTACATTTGTTCGTGTATGTGTGCCTTAACAGTGATTTGTATGCATGTGCGTGTGTGTGTGTGTGTCTGTGTGTGTGTTTGTGTCCCTCAGGAGTGCAACAGGCGAGGCATGGCACGAGATCATGTTAGCGTGCCTCAGTAATCGGCCGTGTGATAAGCTCTCAGGCTCCAGTGGGAAGGAGTGTGGAAGCGACTTTGCGTACTTCTACTTTGTCTCCTTCATTTTCCTCTGCTCCTTCCTGGTCAGTACACTGTTGTGGCACAAAACACAACAGTGGCCATCTACAGTATTTGAAGTTCAAGTTTAAGTTTGTTTACTTATATAGCCCTTTATCATAAGCATGTCTCAAAGGACTGTACTGAGAATGAGCCTAACTAGATCTAACAATCGACAATAGAACAGAATGATTTGGTCTCATGCTGTGTGTTTTGATTGGCAAAAAGATTCAATATTTTTAAGTTTAAACACACTTAAGACTGTCCAGTAGGGTTTAATTTGAAAACATTATATTCTGGAAAAACACCTGTAACCTGCCAGATATTTAAAAAATACAACGGATTATATAATCTAAAATGGAACTATACAATAAATAATCTATCTATCTATCTATCTATCTATCTATCTATCTATCTATCTATCTATAGCTTCTATAATAATGGAATAGAAAGTTTTAATTTCATGTCAACAATCATTTTAAAAGAGTAGGTGTAACATTTTTACAAAGATCTCTTGTCTTATTCTGTAATGTAACTTAATTTCTACTCAGATTAACGTTTGTTAATATGTTTTTCTCATTGGGTTACAAACATTTTTTTATTTTTATTTTACCCACTTATCTTTTTCCTCTCCAGATGTTGAACCTATTTGTCGCTGTCATTATGGACAACTTTGAGTACCTGACCCGGGACGCCTCCATCCTGGGGCCTCACCACCTTGACGAATTCATCCGCGTGTGGGCGGAGTACGACCCTGCTGCGTGGTAGGTGCTCCCGCTGACCTCTGACTAGTTGAGCTGTTAGTCCTCACGTCAGACAGTGCCCACGTTAAACTGAGGAGGGACGGTGCAGGGCATGAGTGGCGGGAGGATGTGCATGCGTGTGTTTACGGCAGGGAGGGCGGCTAGGAAATAGAAAACTGTCTAAGATTGGCTTTGAGTTCCGGCAGGGTGAGTTTGTGACGTGTGACAGGAGGGATCCTGTCTTAGCAGCAGTGGGTGAATGACATTAAGCCTGAGCCCAGAGTGTGGAGTAAGGCTGATGACGAGGCCCCCCGGCCGGCCCGACTGATGCATGTAAATCCAACGTTACGCTTGGCGTCCACTCAGCCCTTCTCCCCGCTAAGCCGATGGCTTCTAAAGCTTCTCTGTCTGTCACTGTGGAATGGAGAGAAACTATTTCTATACTTCCAACTGGGGAATGCAGGTTTATCCCAGTGCCCTTTCAGCCCCTTCACCCATCTCCCATTGACAATATTTAAAAGACAAAAATAAGTTTAGCCAGAATGGGCTGAGTGATAGTGCAGTGTGAAATCTGTCTGAGATTATGTAAGGCTCATAAAGTTTTAATGAAGGCTTCACAGGAGCCTTGCCAGTGAGTCATGACTCTAGCAGAGGTGTAAGATGTGAAATATGGAACTGCCATCACCTGACAGATATTGTGGGGGAGGAATTATTATTTATTCCTTTGACTAAAATCGAGACATACTCATAGAGATACCTAAAATCCAGCACAGTTTGGTAACTGCATGCATTTTTATGATTGCATCTTATGAATACACACAGGTGTGTGTTCTGCATGCTGTTGTTTTCTGAATATTTACCTTAATATCAGTGTGTTTTGACTGATGTGGGCAATAGATGTAATGAAATAACCTGTGTCCTAACCTCTCGAACATGTCTTATCTTATTTCTGAATATTTACCTTAACATCAGTGTGTTTTGACTGATATGGGCAATAGATGTAATGAAATAACCTGTGTCCTAACCTCTCGCACATGTCTTATCTTTTGCAGCGGAAGGATATGCTATCAGGATATGTACAAATTGTTGCGTTTTATCTCGCCTCCCCTCGGCCTAGGGAAGAAGTGCCCAAATAGGGTGGCTTATAAGGTTTGCACTCCCACACAGCCCTTTGTTTAAAAAGGCACTGTGATGGTTTTGGACTGTGAATGTCTATTCTCATTCCCTGCAGTGCCAGAGAATGACCCAACCACACATGCATACAAACAAACATCGATCCCCCACTAACCAGCTGGCAGGTAACCATAGCAAGTGAAGGAAACAATGCCACAAGTCAGTCTCAAACGTTGAGGCCTTAGATGCAATCTCCAAGCTATTATCCTACAACACTCACTAAACATAGGCTTTGAATGGCTGACTCAACTGAAAGAACAAGGGAGGCGGTGAGCATTGTGTGCTTTGTTTCCACTTTGGTTACTGCTGATGTCTCCTAGCATGCAGATACAGAGGGCATCTTAACACAAAATCCATGATTTTCACTCCCTAACGCATACTTTCCCCCAGGATCCCTCCATTCAGCATCTCTATTCAGGGAATCCTCCGGAGCATCCTCCCCTCCTGTCCTACCCTGGGATCCATCCCTGTCTCCTTAAATCCAACTGGGATGGCATTCCAGCTCGCAAAATCCTGGAAATCTTATTAACATGGATTTCTGTGTTTTCCTCTCCCCTCCCCCATTTTCTCTTTTGGATTTTGCCACTTTTTGTTGTGATGTAACTGGCCCAACCCCTCCCCCACCTCCTCCTCACCTGGGAATCTTCATCCCTCTTTCCATGGCATCCTACCATCTTTCCCCCGGGGAAGCGGCCGCATGACTTACCGCGATATGTACGAGATGCTCCGAGACATGTCCCCTCCACTAGGTTTGGGAAAGAAATGTCCACCCCGAGTCGCCTACAAGGTAGAACCGCTCCCTACTCCTCTTCCCCCGCTTTCCCTCCCTTCTACAAGTCACTGCTGCTTCCTTTCCTTCCACCTACCTCATATCTCCAGGCTTCTGTCAAAATGTCACAGTCAATAACTTATGGCCTGCTGTTGTGTTGTTCTTTCTGTTCATCTGTGAAACTCTCTGCCCTCACCCTGCTTGGGGGGTTTGTAGTACGCTGTTGTTCTCCGTTGTAGGGCCTCGTAACATTGATTCAGAAAAATGGTTCAGGGAGTCAACCAAAATAAGTAATCTCAGTGAGAAAATAAGAGGTGTTTGTAATCAAATGATAGCTACAGCTGCTGGTAGAAAATGAATAAAACCCCCTATTCCTTCTCTGTTATGTCAAATTCTCATGAGGTAGATATAAGACAGGATTTATAGTACAGTAATGAAGTGAGAGCAGAGCATAAAGCACAGGAGTACGTTCAATCCTCAGGTAGTCCCTATGCCAGCTGCTTACCTCTTAGCATGATGACTTAATGTGAATGGTTCCAGTGCATGCACAGCTGTCTAAATGAATCACATTTAAAACAGCCCTGCCCTTGCCCCGGTTAAAAACGTCTGCCAAGCGACTAGTTGGGTCTGACGTGTCTGGATCTCCAAATATAACTCTTGCTTTTGAGAGATGAATCGACAGGGAAAAGATGTGAAGAAAGGCATAGAGAACAGCGGCGCACTCGAGCGAGGCTATCATTTTTTTTCCCCATCTCTCTTTTTTTTTACTTCTCTATTTTTCTTCCTCCTTCGATCTTTCTCCTTGTTAAACTCCCTTACTAATGAACACGGCTCTCCCTGAGAGTCACAATTGTCCTTCTGTCACCCTCTAGTTTCAAATCCTCGTTTTACGCTCTGTCTGCAGGCTGAGCTTGACAGTCCCTCTTAAAGTCGAGATGAAACGTCATTTCGAGAGTATCGTGACGTATTTCCGAGTGAAACAGGAAAGACAGGCGGGACATAACGTTGGGAGGAATTTGATTTGAACGTTGAAAAGTGGGTGTGTCATAACACCCGAAGACATACCGAAGTACCATGCTGTTGCTAGCTAGCTAACTAATGAATCTTAGCCTCTTAGCTCTGTGCGCTAAAAGTTGAAGATTGATTGATGGGTGGATGTCATGATATTATTGGTTGAAATTAGTTACGGGCATGCTTACGTAAGCACACGGCATATTTTGTTTTACAGGAAGAAAACATGATTGAATTTTGATATAAGAATACAATGAAATTGATTTTTGGTATTTTTTTTGGCATATATTGTTAAATAGGTGCACAGTATGACCGGGGATGTGATCTAAAAGGGTTAAAAAGGCATTTTTCATTTCATCTCGTCTTTAAGTGATCTTTCTTTCAACCTCTCTGGGGATTTTTCCTCCCTTCTACCTCATGTAACTCCACTGTGTGTGTGTGTGTGTCTGTGTGTGAATGTGTGTTTGTATCTTTGTCTTTGTCTGCATCTCTGTATCTGCGCCTGTGTGTATGTCTGTCCACTTCTAGACATGTAGATATGTATGGGCAGGTCTGTGCATGTGTGTGTGATATTTGTATTTACTTGTGTGTTTGTGCATTTGTATGCAAGCTGCCCATACGTGTCTGCAGTTGTCATTCTCTCCCTCTCTGTTTCTGGGAACTACATGCGAGACGCTACATGCATAGGTGCTTTCCAGTCAACCCACCAACTCCCCCCCCTCCTCCTCCTTTCCTTGCCTCTCCTCTCTCCATCTCTTCATCTATGTTGTTATGGTCCCAGCGTGGATATACGCTATTTCACCTCATGACCTACAGTTTCCCTTTTGGATAGCCTAATTGTGCCTGTTCTTCTTGCTTGACATTAGCTCTTGATTTTATTTAACTAGAAGGTCTACATACATGCCTCTACCACTCTGCCAGTGTCACTGTGAATAGAGTGTGTCCAATTCACATAAGCATGTGCACATGAATCATTTCATACTGTATTACACCATTAACCCAAAAGCCCTGCAGGGCATGGATTCATGCATGGTATATCATTTCACACTTTTTATACTTAATGCTCAACGAGTTCTCATGTTTAAAAAGAACTACTAATGATACTACTCGAGCGCATCATTCTAGTACTTCACAGCAGAAAGTAATAGTATGATGGATTGTAGTCTCTCATACTCACACTCCAAGGCTGTGTGTCCACCATCAACCTCTTTCCAGCACAGGCTTGTTTTTTTTCATTATTGTCATTTTCAATACAAAGCACATGCTGTTGCATGTCCCCAACAGCATTGAGAGATTAGCATGTTTTAGTGCTTAGAGTGCTGAGCTCTAGAAGTTAATCATATTTCAACTTTTATCAAAAGTGTGCTGCGCTTCCAGTGGATTTGCAATAGTCTCATAGCAACAGCAGCAGCCATAAACAGCACTTCCCACATGCAACTGTTTAGTGCTGTTAGCTAAAAAAAAAAAAAAAAAAAAAAAAAGAAAAAGCCCGGTGGGCACAGAGGCTGAGTCCTTTGTTTGCATGGACTGTGGATATTCTCCACCTGCTGCTTTGTGCTACTGGAAAAGCCCTTCTGTGTGCTGGACTGAAACAAAACAAACCAGTGAACTATCAGAGCCAGGCATACTCACTGTGCACAAGTCAGATTTTATCATTTCTTTAGAAAACATAAAGTCAGAGTGGACAATCAGCACCTCATTAATCATCAATCATCACCTGATTAAGCACCAGGATTGCTGTCCAAAGCCACATTTTCATGATCTAGACTATGCATTGGCTTATTAAGTCTTAAAACCAGCCCCCTTCCCCTGAGCTACTGATCATTTGGTCGTGGTTCATGGCCCCTCCCATTTCCTTCTGTTCCTCTCAGCGATTGGTGAGGATGAACATGCCCATTGCGGATGACAACACAGTGCACTTCACCTCCACACTGATGGCCCTGATCCGCACCGCCCTGGAGATCAAACTGGCATCTGGTGAGAGACTAAAACTACAAAATCCATCATCCCTCACGGCTGGATTGATGGGTCTGATGTTAATGTGAATGGTGATGAATGCTTCGGTGCAGATTTGATGTGACATATTTCTGGGCCTGTCCCCAGGGGTCCTGGCGCAGCGTTTGTGCGACGCTGACCTGAAGAGGGAGATCAACCGAGTCTGGCCTAGTCTGCCACAGAAGACTGTAGACCTGCTGGTGACACCTCACAAACGTAAGTGTGTGTGTGTGTGTGTGTGTGTGTTAATGCCTGTGGGGTGTTATAGCCCTGCTTATGTTTTTGCATTTGTGAGAGAGAGAGACAGAGAGAGAGAGATAGAGGCAGAGAGAGAGAGAAAGAATCATCTGTACTCCATTGGCTCTGGTCCTATCTATTCTGTATCAAAAATACTTAACTTCAATCTCTCTTCTTTCTCTAGCAAACATGACAAGTACTGCTCAGCACACACCCACACTGACCAGACACCATATCTCCATCACTGCCTTGTATTTATCCTTTGTTGCTCCTCCTATGCCATCTAATGGTCAAATGGAGAAACTGTCTCTCATCTAGTTTTCACCCTCTTGCTTTACTCTTCTAGACAATGAGCTGACAGTGGGGAAGGTCTACGCTGCCCTAATGATCTTTGACTACTATAAGCAGAACCGTGCCAAGAGACTCCAACAACAGCAGCCTTCAGGGGGAACTCAGGTACAGCATGCTAGCAAACATGTGCTCAAACTGGGGATTGACTCTTTTGAAATGTCCCTTAGATGATTCATCACCAAAATATATGAAAAGGTGTCCATTTTAAAAAATAACAGTGAAATAGTCACCTTTTTTACCGGTCATCATTGTCTCATCAAAATCCCAAATAAACATTCTTCTTGAAGCGCTCCATTTATAACGTTTGCTCTCGACTCCCTGCAGAGTAAAATGGGGGCCCTGTTCCGACCGATGCTGCCCTTAACTCACATACAGGAAGTTGAACCGCCAATCTCTACTCCCAAGCCACCGCCCCCATCTCAGCCTGACCCCGAACCTCAGCCAGAGGCCCTGCCCACTACCACCACCACCCCCACCGCCGCCGCCACCATCACCACCACCTCTTTGACCACTAGGGATGCATTGTGAGTGACCTTTGAGAGCGTTGCATCCTCTTTTATATAGGTAGATAGATAGATAGATAGATAGATAGATAGATGGATCATTTCATTTCATTTTTTCAGTCTGTGCTGTTGTGTGTTTGTATACAGACTAAACCAGAGAAGTGCCATAAAACATTCTCAGTCTGGAGATGTGTCTCAGGCAGCCCAGAGGCCCAAAGGCAGGAGGAACCTCCAGCGAGGCCAGTCAGAGGATGTGCCGTACTCTACCAAACCTCAGGTACACTGACACCAACCTTTTCTAACCCTCACAGCAAACTACTGCAAATACACTACCAGTCAAAAGTTTGGACACACCACATTTTTCTGTATTTTTACTATTTTCCACATTTTAGAATAATAGTAAAGACATCAAAACTATGAAATAACACTATTGGAATTGTGCAGTGACCAAAAAAGTGTTAAACAAATCAAAACAAAAAAAATCTTATATTTTAGATTATTTAAAGTAGCCGCCCTTTGCATTGATGGAAAGGCAAAGGCTTTGGAAAGAAATTCATACATAGGATCAACTTTACTATTTATATTTGTCTAAGAAACAAATTTCAAGCATTTAAGCATAAGCCTTTAGATCAAAATGGCTTTAAGATAATGAAAAACATAGTACATTCAATCAGGCGTCCAAACTTTTGACTGGTAGTGTACATCCTCATAACATTATGTCACATTCCAACTTGATATGAATTACTAGCTCATTTTGCATATCAGTGAGCCACACAAACACACACACACATACAAGCACAGACACACACATACACAGCCACACGCATACACACACATGGCCACACACGTCTCATGTATTCATCTATTCCCACGTTCTAAAAACTGTATCTCCACTTGCAATGATGTCAGTATTATGTCTCTGCTCCATACACGCTCTGTTGTCGTTGCTTCAGGAATCGGTTGAGATGAAGCAGGTGGAGAGCACTTCAGATGCGGAGGGATATCCCGGCCTGGACGGCCACTGCAGAGCCGCCTCTATGCCCCGACTCAACGCTGAGTACTATGTAAGCTCCCCGTCACTCACGCTACCCTGCCTCTCGCCATACTGCTCGCAGAAAACACCTCTTTGCTTCAGTCACAACTGCCTTCTCACAGTAATATCAGGTTTAGAAAATGCTGACGCTGTGGATACCTTGGATTTTTTTTTTAGCACTTGACAAAATAGTAAAACAAATGGCTGCTGTGATGTGTTGAGGTTATAAACATCAGAAAGGGCTGAGAAAGGCTGATGGGATGCTGAGTGGTAGCGAGACGCAAGACAGAAGAGAGAGATGAATTACTAAAAGCAGCCACAGGCTAACTAAAGCAGAGTAGCTCTCTGTCAGTCCACATCAGCTCATCCTGCTGACCTCCCACTCTCAGGTTTGACAATTTTACAATATTTACTGAACAGGAAACTGTGAACGCAGGTGGACACAGCAGTGAGGACAACATACAGTATATCTGCTAAATAATATAATTAGAAACTTGCTAAATTAGCGCTCCTTGGAAACTGAGATGCTGCACAGAGAAAAGACTTGATCTTTTTTTTTTTTTATTAATAAATTCATAATGATCACGATGAACAGTCATCATGTTCAAATGGGTGGATCTTCACCCACCTATATCACCTCATTTATCATAATGTTAACATATTATTTTTATTATATTTCTTAATATTTCATTTGTTGTTGTTTTTGTAGAACTGGTCTGTGCTGTAAAACCACTTGTTCTAAGACATGTAATCACAATTTCTGTCAAACACTATTAGATATTTCTAAAAAATGATCAAAATCAGGGAAACACATAATTATCTACAACCATGAAGACCCATTTACTACTTCCTACTTTTGTCTCATGCCACATGCCCACTGTGCTCTTCACTGATTACCAATTTCATATCAGAAACGCATTCAGCCCACAACCTAAAGTCTCTCCCTTCCTCCCAGGTGGCGCTACAGTCTCCCACTACTGTCACATAGTACGTCTGATATCAGCTTTCTTCAGCACCCATAAGTCATAATTCAAACGGGCCATTTTTTTGTAATTTACAGAACAATGCAGTGTGCTGTTTTAAAATGCACTCCTCCAAAGTGATGGATAAACAATGTATATTTCACACATTATGTCCTCTAGGTGACCCTATAGGCCTGTAAATCTCAATAATTCAACCCTTAACTTCATCAATAGCCAGTTTTTATGTCCTAGTGTCAATGCCATTAGAACTAGAAGTTTTACCACCTTTTGTTAACTTCACAGAAATGTGATTATATCCTGTGCAGCCAAAATGTTGATATATTCAAGACTTATTATTCCAAATTGGATGCGCTATCTTTAAGTATTTTGTAGTGGATTTGATTCAAATGATGAAATGTTACATATTCTGGACAGTTGAAAGGCACAGCATTTTTTTAATTATTTATCGGGAAAAGCAATGCATGACCCAAAGTCCATATAATAAATTCAGCATGCATATGTATAGTTAAGGAGCAGTATGGAAGATTATATTTGTGAATGAATGAGGGTTTATGGTTTTTATTATATCTGACATTGTTGACACAAACCAAGCAAGAAAAAAAGAGTTTTGTGAAAAAAAGATTTAATGAAGAGGAAGAGGAAACATGGTTTGATGGCAAAGAGATCTACAACGTTTGTAAGCATTTTTTTTTTGTCCAAGTTTTCATGAATCCCTGATATTTATATCTCCTGTTCAGATGATTCAAATTATATAATTCATCCAATGCATTGAAGATAAAAAACAATAACAGTATCTGTAAAAGCATATAGCATATAGTGCACTACCCTGATCACAGAAATATTACATGACATTAGATATGTAACGTTAATGTCTTTGTTTTGAAATCTCAGGGATCTTATTGTAAAAAATGTGTACTAAAATCTGTTTGGTGTACTCCAACTTCCACAAATGCAATTGATTATAAATCTCAAAGAGCATCACTTATCATTTATTTTTATATTTCATACAAAGTCTTTCCTCACTAGACATCACGCTCTACTAGGTTCTCATCTAATAACTCTCATCAGTGCTGCATGATTGCAGTAATCCATCGCAGTAATTTTTTTATTAATTTCACTCATTGTCATCCATTGTTTTTTTTAATTTATTTCTGTCATTTTGTGATCTACCTTCTGCTGTCTGCTTTGTATGGGTGTCAAGATATTTTTCTTTCCATCATTTTTCTGTTTCCTTGATTGTTTCACTTGTCTAATCATATGAATCTTGTCGGTTTAGCTTCGCTGTGCTGTCTGTCTGTCTGTCTGCCTGTCTGTCTGTCTGTCTGTGTCTCTGTCTGTTGTCTGTCTGTGTCTCTGTCTGTCTGTCTGTTTGTCTGCCTGTCTGTCTGTCTGTCTGTGTCTCTGTCTGTCTGTCTGTCTGTCTGTCTGTGTCTCTGTCTGTTGTCTGTCTGTGTCTCTGTCTGTCTGTCTGTTTGTCTGCCTGTCTGTCTGTCTGTCTGTGTCTCTGTCTGTCTGTCTGTCTGTCTGTGTCTCTGTCTGTCTGTCTGTCTGTCTGTCTGCCTGTCTGTGTCTCTGTCTGTCTGTCTGTCTGTGTCTCTGTCTGTCTGTCTGTCTGTCTGTCTGTCTGTCTGCCTGTCTGTGTCTCTGTCTGTCTGTCTGTCTGTGTCTCTGTCTGTCTGTCTGTCTGTCTGTCTGTCTGTCTGTCTGTGTCTCTGTCTGTCTGTCTGTGTCTCTGTCTGTCTGTCTGTCTGTGTCTCTGTCTGTCTGTCTGTCTGTCTGTCTGTCTGTCTCTGTGTCTGTATCTGTCTCTCTGCGCCCCAGCCCTCTCCCATCCCTTCACAAGTGCTCTCCTTACACTTTTTGTTGCATTTTGATCGCTCTCTCTCTCTCTCTCTCTCTCTCTCTCTCTCTCTCTCTCTCTCTCTCTCTCTCTCTCTCTCTCTCTCTCTCTCTCTAAGCCTTTTATTTAGTTTCCTCCACACCATTTCTATATCCTCTCCTTTCTCCCTCCCTCCCTCCCTCCACTCCTTCCGCCTCTCCTCTTCTGTCTTCCCCTTTCTCCTAATTTTGATGCCCACGGCTAATTCTTTGCCCACCTCCCTCTTGTGTGTGCTGTCTGATAGCGGAGCCACCCTCGCCACGCCCCTGGGACCCACCTGGCAGTATGTACCACCTGTTGTACCGCCTCTCTCTCTCTCTCTCTCTCTCTCTCTCTCTCTCTCTCTCTCTCTCTCTCTCTCTCTCTCTCTCTCTCTCTCTCCTCTTCCCATGTCTGTGTTAGCCTCCATGTGCTCCTTTCATCCTAGTGCAGAGTTCATACACTCTCTCCATCAGTGACCATGGACAAAGTGACACTCCTAGATTATAACACTAATCATTTACTGGTATGGCTGATGGCCGCATTACACGCAACGCACAAAATTACCTCACCCACCACCACATAATTTTCATGCCGCTTTTGTATTTTGGCCCTGGAAAATTATTCTTATGTGTAGCCAGGGTATGACAAGCACTCTGTCCTGCTTTTCAGCCATTAAGTACAGTGGTACTACATTTTGGTAAAATGTGGTTGTGTGTGTGTTGTTATGTAGTGTGTAGTTTTGTGAGTCAGTGCGTGGTTGTGACAGAAGGCAGGGACAGCACTATTGCTTTCCTGCTTCGAAATAACTGTAATTTCTTTCAACTACACTGCAAGAAATGTCCAGCCTTACTTGCCATTTGATGTTGCATTCAGTCTTAAAATCGTATTTTTCTTTATGTGAAAAGCTCAATTTATCTCTTGAATCTTCTTGAGTTAAGTGACATTTTCATTACATTAATGTAGAAATCTTCCTCATTTCTGAGCGCTGCCACTTGCTTCAAGACTCTTCTTGAAATAATTTGAGCATTAGAAAAAAAGCAAATCTATCTCACTCTATGAGCACTCAATTTTTATTTTAAAAAGTACGATTTTAAGACTGCATACTAGATAAAATGACTTGTTAATATGAATATTTTTAGCAGTGTCGTTGTGATATATATCGTTGTTCCTGACTGTAGCTACGGGCTAGACTGTGGGATAGGAACTGGAGGAACAGCATGATCACCAGAAATAATAGATACTAGAAAAAATCAAAAAACTATCACGTGAAATTATTAAACCTTGGTACCAACTGGCGCGAGAGCTAGGCTGTAACCAGCAGGTGGGGTGATAACTTAGCAGCTGTTCCAGTTCCCTATCACATCAGTCTGTTGCCTGGTAGCTGGCACTGGTCAGTAAGATAAGAATTAGGTGGGGTGGTGACAACGTCCTCAAAGAAGCTATTATTGTATATTGATGATTAAAATTCACATATATACAGTTTTAATACCTGGGGTCAAAACAATTTACCAAAAAACGCGCTCAACCCTCAGTTATTTATGTGGGTGCTGAATCCTCAAAAAATGTGTAACGAAATACTCCAGGACAGCACTCCAATTAATTAATTTATATTTATTGCCGCACAGACGTTTCGGGCAAGACGCCCTTCTTCAGTGCGCTTTTTAGGCAAACAAGATGTACCTGGGGTGAAATTGGGGAACATAAGATGTTTAATAGAACATAATGTGTGGAAGTATTGGCTCTGTGGAGCTTTGAAGAATTTGTGATGCAATTATTACACTTCTCTCTGAGCTGAGAAGTGGCATCTTGAGGAAATGGAGAGTAAAAGCATGAAATGCTTCAAAGACCAATGTCAACACCCCAATTATTCTTAGTTAACTAGCAGAGATATACCTGCTAGCTTACAACATTTGATAAGTTTTGTACTTGTGTTACACATTAGTGGCGCCTTAAATAATGAGCAGCAGTAAGTATTCAAATAGTTTGTCTGTCAGAAATTCTTGCACATTCTTCTCAGACCTTTCAACGTCTGTGCCTGGAGAAGAACGGGTTGAACATCGGTCTCAAGCCAAAAGAATAGTGTCCTCTGGTTGTGCCTTTTGTGTGTTGTGGATAGTTTGGTGATCCAGTCGTAGTGGTTTGGGTGTAACCACCACAGCCGCCCCTCTCTTCTACTTTCCCCCTATAATTGTCCACCTCTCTGTTTCTCTCTCAGCCAATTGCCGACCTTAGTCCCATCAGACGCTCGGCGTCCTCGCTGACTCCTCAGCGCCCCCAGGAGGTGAGTCTGAATGAGTACGACCTGGAGCGGCCCGTCCATGCAGAGTGCTCCGCGGGGCAGATCCAGGGCCAGGACAGAGCGCACCACCATCACCATCACCACCGCTGCCATCGACGCAGGGACAAGGACAAGGACAAGAGGCAGAAGTCCCTCGATAGAGAGGCCTCAGTGCAGCCGTCCAGCCCTGCCGGTGAGAGGAGTACTGGAGCCAGACATCCTATCTGCAAAATACTGTCTTTTCAGGAATTAAAATACTCACTTATTTAATGATCAATAGGCATTTTTAAAGTGATACAGTGGATATTTAATGGGTTGCATTCGTCAGAGGTTAATAAATCTTACTCAGCATATAAAGGATGAAAAGGAAGCACAAAATGAATGTGGGACTTAGTATGAGATGATATTTTTTGTTAATTCTTTTTGCGGGGTACTATGAGGCTGCATGACATACAGGTAAGTAAGTAAGTCAAATTTTATTTATATAGCACATTTACTACACAGGGAAACGTAATGTGCTTCACATAAAAGCAAAAGTTAAACAAGGAAAACAGTACAAATTGTACAAATACACATACATTCACACATTGGAAGAAGAGACAAAAAACAACAACAAACACTCAAAGGTAACCCCCCCCACACACACACACACACACACACACACACTCCCCAAGACAGGATGCCAGTCCACTGCAGGGCAAAGCGAACATTTGAACAGGCTTTTGATGCACTTGAACGCACATTTGTACTAACAGTAACACATTTCCACCTATAAAGACCCATGCTTACACACCCAGAAACAAAGCATCTAAAGATGTCCAACAGGGCAGAGGAGTTCATTATTAGGTCGTTGAGAGATTAATTCATATAATAGAGCAAGAGGCACATCCTCATAGAAACAGGGCTTCACTTTCATACCAAGGGAGAGAGAGATAGCAGACTTGGCTTTCAGTCCAAATCGCTTGGACGCCTTTACATAGTGGTAGAAATTCCTTATGGGATTAAGGGTCCATGATCGGGTTATGTAGGTAAAGGGGTTTCTGTTGCGCTTCCCCAGAGGAGTTCAGCCAGGGATTTTGCATGTCAGGCTTTCCATCTGACTAGCAAAGAGAGTTATGAGCTCTCAGAGGAAAATCTGCTTTGTTGGGGATTTTTTTTTCTCTTTCTTTTGTATCCGTCGCTGCCTTTGTACTCTGACCTCGACAGTCACAGTTATGAAATGCAGACTAAGCTCCCTAATAGGTGCTGGGGATGGCTGCTCTCTCCACAGAGGGTTGATGTAAATAACTTTACATGTGCTGTTGTTACAACTGAATGAGGTTAAATTTTCATTTTCTTGTTTCTGGAGAACAGAGGCAAACTGAAGAATAAATAAGGAATAAGGTAGTAGGTCACATGCACACCTGCACATACACACACACACACACAAACACACACACATACATGTTGATCAATGTGTTTTTGATCCTTGTTTTATTCCCATTTGAACTGTTAGCAATATTGTTCTAAACGTTCATGCCAATAAAGACTATTGAATTGAATTGTCATCTTTCACACATACTCTCATTCTCACTTTTCACATAAATGCGTACACACATACATGGATACACACACACTATTGTACAGTGTATCTACTTACCCTACTGCACATTTAATGGTTTTGACGCACAGACTGGGTGTGGCAGCCTGCATCCCCTGTTTGCCATGGATGAGGTCATGTCTTCCACTCACAGTGAACATTTGGAATTGAGATGCACTAGAAAATAAGTGAAATTGGCAGATTATCTGGCAGATTATTTCACTTGCTTTAATAGAAGCAACATTGTAAGACTGAATGCAATATTAAGGTACTTTTTTCTTTACGATGTAAAGGGTTCAGGTCACAATCTCTGTTGGCCATCAGGGGGTCATCTGCTGGAGCGATTAGACCCTGATAGCCGGTGGCAGGGTGTTTTTCCTGTTAACGTTGGAGGGCAGCAGCTGGGCTTTATTGCCTAGATAAAAGGCCACAGCGGACAGGCTCAGCCTAGGGATTTATGGGTAGCTCTTAGTCAGATAGCAGAACATACAGCAGCCCCTGCTGGACCTGTTAGAGCGAGAGAGAGACTTTCTGTTCCTTAAAACTTGTCATACTAGCGGGAGGATCTGACACGTTAGAATGATGAATAGGCTTTTGTGTTTCTGTCATCGTGGTTTTAATCTGAGAAAGGAAATTATTCCAGGGTCGGAGAAAGCCATTCCCCTACAATGCTTTGCTTTATGCCATGGTAAAATGGCTGGCACACACCCAGGGCCCAGAAACATCCCAATAAATACACGTGGACACACACACGCATGCTCACATACAGACACACACACACACACACACACACACACTGTGCTATGTGAGTCATTTGCCCTATATGTTATATATGTTATCTACCTGCTCTTCCTCCTTTCATTTGCTGGTGTCATCCTTCAGGTCTGTTCACGGACCCTTCAGCTGAAGGCTTGTCCAGAGAGCGAGCGAGAGAGCGGGACCGAGGCCGGACTCATGAGAGGAGGCACCACTCCGCAGCGGGAGAGAAGCAGCGCTACTACTCTTGTGAGCGTTACGGCAGCAGGGAGCAATGCCACACCAAGTCAGCCGGTCCGAGTCGATCCACCTCCCCAGGAGATGGCCAAGACTCTGGGTTCCTCAAACAGGTGAGGTGCCTTCCATGTTTGGTGGTTGCTGCTCCAGGGATACTGCTTCTGTGACACTGTGCTCAGACCCCTCTGGTGAAATGTTTACATGTGTGTCTCAGAGGCATATGTGAAGAAATACATTTGTAATTATGCTGTATGCAATATGGTGATTGAAGTGCTCTAAAATTCTTTAAAAAAGGTAGAAAACTCTAACCCAAAGACTCTCAAAGATTCTAACTGCTTCTTGATCCAGGCAAGTTTAGCATTTTGTAAAGATTTTTCACATTTTTCCCTACTACTTATTGTTGTTGATTTTTCTTTTTTCCCATTGTTCTGCCCATACACCCCCTCATCATCACTGTGTTCCTCTCCTCAGCATGGTAGCAGTGTGGTTAAAGCTGGCCCTGTAGTGCTAACCTCTGGCTCCATCACACCGGGCCGTGGTCGCAGACAGCTCCCCCAGACCCCCCTCACCCCTCGCCCCGCTGTGGCCTACAAGACTGCCAACTCTTCGCCTGTACAGTCCAGTGCCAGCACCGCTACGACGGGGCACCAGTCTCGCCTCAGCCGCGGCCTCTCGGAGCACGATCGCCTACTCGGGGGCCACGAGGAGTCCCCGATTCCCGTCACCCGCATTGGTTCGGACCCCAGTCTGAACCCCCAGCAGCGGGATGCTCCTCAACAGGGCCTCCTCGAGGACACGGAGGACTTCCAAGACGCTGTCAGCACCCACGGAGGGGGCCGCTTCCCCAGAACCACTGCCTCCACTACAGCCTCAGCTTCACACGGAGCTGCTGCCCCCGCCACAGCGCCCGCCACACAGGGCCGGGCTGGGGCGGTGCCAAACGGGTACCACTTCACCCTGGGGGTCAACTCTGCGTCTGGGTCTGGTACTAGAGGAACAGGTAGTCTCAGGGAGAGGGAGGAGGAGGACTGGTGCTAACATGGCTGAACACGTTTGGAAGTATTTTGAGTGTGAGCTGTGCAAGGGGCAGCTCATCAGTGTTGTACAGTGTTGATGTCAGGTCATATGTGCTGGTAGGTGGCCAACGGATAATTACAGAAGGAGTTATGTTTAGGAAAAAGCCAGTGGAAAGTGCTGTAAAATGGAAAAAAAATCATTCCAGTTTTGTAGTGTTATTCTCTCCTTTTTATACAAAGGACTCTTTAAGGAAAAAGGATGCTAATGACTTTTTTCTATCTACCCCCTTTCTTGCACTGAAATTCTACTTTATTTCAACGGTGTGTGCAAAGTGCATAGCACATGTGAAGACCCTTAAGTATTTTGCCTTGGCCAGTAAAATCAATGTTTTAGCAGAAGACAAAAGCCAAAATCTCCTCATTCTGTTGAGTGGGGGGTAAAATGAAGACTATGAACTGTGTTTTGATTCAGCACTCAACATGAGACCCCTCTGAATGAAACCCCATCCCAGCCTGCTCATTCCTGGTGTGAAATGTGGCTGCTCAAAACACTGTTGTTACTATTATTTTTTTAATACATTCTGTTGCCGTTTGCCATGGAAATGAAATGAGATGTCTACAGGTTCAACTTGAACATAATCAATGTGTCACTCAAGGGATGATGGAAAAAATGCACTACCACCAAATCCTTTTCCTCTCTGCAGAAGGTTTTTTTTTTTTTTTTTTCTCACATCAACTCTTTCTAAAGAGGAACTATGGGGTTCTCACACTGACAGGCTTTGCCAATTCTGACCAGAACAGATATTAGGAATTAAATTTTTATGTAGATCTTGAACTTTTCTCTCATGTCACCTACCGAACACAGCGAGTGATGTGACAAACTGTCACTCAAAGAAAAAAAAATAAACGAAACACAGAAACTCAAGATTCTAGTTTATTTAGAACGGGACTAGAGTAGTTTGACTATCTTTTCATGATGTTCATGTTTTTGTAAATTGTACCAGATGTAAATTTTTTGAATGCATATATGGATTAGATCAACTCTTTTCTGACGTTATGTGGCTGAATACTAAGTGCCTCGCTTTCAAGATGTATTAAAGTTACGATGCAGCCTGGCTTTGGGTAGGATGGACTTGTGGATGGAATATGGTGGATGTAAGTATAAATACCTGACAGAAAGTGGTTATGCATATATATAAATATATAGAGAGAAACAAAGGTGAAGTGTGTATTGAAAGGCAATGGATTTCTTCTTGGGATAGAACAAAGCTCTTGTTTGAATCTAGAATAATGGACAGAATGCAAAAAATTCTTTCTGTACTGAATCTTGTGGTAGGTAAGTCAGAATTACAGATCCAAAGTAAGCAATGTAGTGCATGCCAGGGTCTTGAACTTGTCAAAAAATCGTGTCTGTACTTTTGCTTAAGGGTGTATGGTAAGCTTTTGCCTTTCTCTTTCAAATATACTGCCAGAGTGAGATGGTGGAAAATGGGTTATGAATGGGAAAAAGTGCCATTTGTGATTTCCCATCAACAAAAAATTCCCATCAGCAGTCTGATACCCATGAATATCATATTCTGAAATACTTGCCTCCTTCGAACATATCTGTCAGTTTATGTCCGGTATATGAAAACAAGATCTGCCATATTTGCCCAAATTTCACGGGTTTCTTTTCTCCTGGTCTCTTTCCACTGAGAGCAGTATTGTGTGAAGGTTTGTAGTTAGGGAACCTATTTGTGTATTCACAGGTAAAATAAAGAGTTGTGTTGTTGCTGCTGACTGTTGACTTAAAGTAGGGCTATGCAACAAGACGACACTTCATCTGCCCTGTAGCTTTACCCTCTGGACTCTCCAGATTCAGGCTTTAGCATGATTGTGACCAAATTTTACATAATGATTTATGTATGAAGAGTTGTAAATTGTAAATGTATATTATATGATGTACAGTTGACTGAAAACACACTGAGGCACAAATGGTATAAAAGTTAATATATGTGAAACACAGGGCATTTTGAGGTTGGCAAGTTGATTGCATGACGCCTACCCAGATAGAACCACCCAAAATGTTAAACTGTGTTCTTTGTAGACCGGGGTCAAATTGTATTTCGAAATAATTCTTAGTTTTTGTTTTAACTTGCTCGGAGCGCCAGATGGCCGGGGTTACCTGCATCAGGACAGTAAAGGTTGTGTTAGTGTCTGGTAAGCTGTCACTCACTGAAAGCTAAACTGACTTTCAAACATTTTTGTGTGATTGTCTAAATATTTTGGTGCTCATTGTATTGTCCTGAGTCAAAAACTCTATCCGTCTGGTAGGCCACTCCTAACAGGTTAAACAAAGGCTATTCTTGATTTGCAAATATTATTTGACCCAAGTCTGGTTATTCCCCAGTGTATTTAATCAGAATTCACCTTTTAATTTCACTTCCTGTAGTCTTATATATTGTGCAATCTATATGATGGATCGTCTAAAAGGTGACATTTTAGACTTGGAAGCAATAAGGTCCAACAACAGTATAACTATGGGCATGGCTCTGTTCTTGACAAAGGTAACATTATAGATTGCTAGTTTTCCCACAGTCTTTAAACGTCCCTGTAAGTTGCCATAGTTGGAGGAGAGATTTGTGTGCGCCCCTACAGTAGATTTAAGAAAGACCCTGCATTTTCTCGGACCTCATCAGCCCACTATAAGCCCTATTTCAACAGGGTGGCAAATTTGAAACTGCACCAGTTTTGTCTCTGCATTCCTCATCCAGTTTTGCTATGGCTACCCCCCCGGACATGTCATGTTTGCATGTTCTGAGAAAATAATGTGCATGTGCAAAAAAACAAAGATTGAGACATTGTTTGACTTCATTCAGTCCATGATTTGTACAATCTGTTTCCTGGTCGTATTTTCTGATTATCTAAACACACAATGTATCTGGTTCAGGTAAAAAAAAAAAAAAAAAAAGAGCTTGAATAACATTTTAACACAGCTATTTGAACCACCCGAGTGGAAACAAGGTTCTTTCTCAGAAAAGAGGTTCTGGAGTGGCTGAATCCTTTGCTGCCTGATCTGTTACTTGACTGTCGATCCCACAGTCATTTCTACTGTACCTATAGATTTTGTATGAATATAAGTCCTTGAATAAAGAGATATGATTATGAAAATTCAAGATATAGATTTTTTTTTTCTCCCCCAGTTCTAATTTGAGGCCTTTTCGAGGTATAGGATTACATGAAGATTGCATAGGTGGAGACCATGCAGGAATTTAATTGGTCCAAATTAAAGGGAAGGGCGGGGATTTGCCTGGGCTACACATTTGGCGCGCTCCAATCTGCTCTGCAGCTGCAGGAGGAGAGAAGGTGCTGCTGGCTGAGGTCCACACGTTACCGGTACCAGGACGCATGAAGAGGATGAAAAGCTAGTTCAGATCCTACTCGTGCCAACAAGGTGGAAGAAGGAAAACAAAGAAAGTGCCGTTCAACAATCCTCCTGACTTTGGCTATTCTTTCATGAACACTTTGCAGAGAGAAGCTCATTTTATCTTGACCCCCAAAACGAACTTTGGCGTTTGCCTTGATCATAACCTCGATTGGAAAAAGGGTTATTTTATTGAACAGTTGATGATTCACTGCACGAGAGAAGATGTTACGCTGCTTAATTAAATGGACAGTTTGCCTTCTTGGGCTTATGTGGACCAGCACTGCCTCAGCTGATGATGCACCGATGGATTTCGCAGGCGAGTCAGGTTCCGGGATGTTGCCGACAGGTAAGGGAGATGCAACGTCATACCTGTACAGGCTCTTACAGCTGTAATATCAATGCTGTTTTTTCTAAATTACCGTATAGTTAGTGTTTCAAAACGTGATATTCAGCATGAATTATGTGACAATCTGAATAGGAGAGTTTCCCTGCTATGTGCTAGATGGTGTGTGCTTCGTGCAGGATTTGTTAAATGTCAGGTTTTTTCATTTACAAGTGCTCCAAGGCGTACTTGGTTCGGCCTGTCTAGTTTTCAAAAGGGAAACTAATTCAGGGAATTATTCAGTTACTCTGAGTGGAATAATTCCATCAATTTGACACATTCCTGAAATTTCTACCCGGCCAAGCACTTTATTAGCCTACTGTAGGTAAGTTCCCCCCAGGTTGAAGTGATGCCATACAGCACATCATATATTCCAGCAGAGCAGATATGCGCACCTGCAGTGATTGAAGGGCAACCCAACAAACGCTTTTGAACCGGCTCTGATCTTGATGTTATGGTACATTATTAGCTGGCACTGACAGCATCGCGTCAATTAGGTAACAATTAAAAGTTCAACAACACGAAAAACTCAGTAGGCTAGCAGGTGGCATCTATGCAGGATTTTGGTTTCCATTACCAACAGATCTGTTGTATCTGATGGGCTACACCTGCACCTTCCAAAAAAAAAAAAAAAAAAATGTCTGCTGTAAAATTAGGCTGACTGTAAACCCTCCCTCCCATTTAGCCCTGAAATAACCACCAGAATTCAAGTCAAGTCAACTTTATTTAGAAAACACATTTAAAATCAACTACCATTGACCAAAGTGCTGTAAAATTTAAGAAAAAAAAAAAAAAAAAAAGGACACACAAAGCAAAGAGCAGCAGTGAACAATAACACCAAGACATCAAAAAACATCAAAAGCCAGGGAGAACAATGGCTTTTGAGGCGGGATATGTTCATGTTACTTGTCACTATTGTAGTCTCTAGAATGAATAGAAGTTTTAGAATTATATTTAGGATTTTAGAATAGAATTCTACAACGTTTAACTGTTGTAATTTACGTTGTTCTCTTCTCCAATGTCCTCTATAAAGCTGAGTATTAATGGTCATTAGTGGTTGTGCCTAGTCTTGTTTGTCATGCTAAATTTGCTGGTCCATTAACAATGTACAGCACCTGTGGCCGATATATTTGTCAGATCCTAATCAGCAAGAGTTCAAACCATAATTTGTTCAGTGCAACAGCTGGGTCTTTGCTCCTGTAAGCAGTCACTTTGTCAGCAGGTAGAGGAATGTCTTTCTTCTCATCAGTCGTCCCTCTGGCACCCAGTAGCCTCAGTCAGTTGTACCTCATGCTGTAACTCTCAATGCCCGTCTTTGCGTTTTCCCTTCTTCTCCCTGTTAACAATATGCTCATGCTCATACATTCAGAGAGGGAACCCAAAACATTTGTCAACAGTGAATGAATAATGGTTGGCAAGCTTTCTGAAGACTAAACACAGACCACAGTGAGGTAATAAGGTTTCACCGCTTGCGCTTTAGGCCAATGCATTTGTTTGAAACTGTTTTGTTCATTAAAACCAGCTTCTTAAAGAAGAATACTGATTTTAAGAATTCTTAAGAATACATTTGTTAGTCAGATTTCCATCCCATTGGCATTTGTTGAACATCAACAACTCTCTCCCAAAGTTAAAGCCCTTAAAGCCAAGATCTGTGATTTCACATGAATGTAACTGTTTACCCCATAAAATGCTCCATTGACGATGAATGGGAGACTGACTTTGGGTAAATGTTTGTCTGAACAAATTGTCAGCCTGATATTGCTTCTGAATATGCACCTTTATTGACAAAAATAATTCTGGCCATTGTCAGCTTGTCCAATACATTCTCAAATCAGCTGTCAGTATGACAAAACAAATTATGAGCCAAGACAATATTTACTTTGCTCTCATCTCAGTAAATATTCAGACGTCTAGACCAATCATATTTTCCTTTTTCGGTTTTATCACGGTTCCTCTTTATTATCAGCTCCAGTGTACTGTACATCGTAGCCACATAGGGGACCCTAAGAGAGACGTCTGAGAACGGGGATCCAGCTGAGGGCTTGGATTAGACTGCTGAAGTGACAGACAAATCCTGGGGCGTGTTGACTGAACCCAGTCCCATGTTCTCTGTTGAATGTTTTCACTGTATGTTTTGAGAAGAGTCCCGAGAGTCGCTGTAGATGGCAGAGTGCGAAAGCCTTCTTTAAACAGTTTCGATTTTCATTGAATAGGCTGGCGATTATGTAATGTTGAGATAATAATCTTCTAGGCAGCCATATAATCAAGCCTTGAGGTTACTCAGTTGTTGTTAGGTTTTCTCAGTTAAAACTTATTTCTATCATGCCCTGTAGTAACTGAGCTCATCTGGGAATTTGTAATTACTGTTAATGATGACCACCCAATAAATGAATGAATGCAGTATCTATTTTAAATTACCTAGTATAAGATTATCTTAAGCCAGTGTAAGGGAATCTCAAGCAACGTGGTCCTGTAGCTCAATTGGGGTCACTGGTGCTACCAGTGCTAATGACGTATACAGTCATGGTTTTATAGTGTGCTTTGGATAAAATCGTCCACCAAAGGGCACGTGTCAAACAGAGATTGAATAGATGTAGAGCTGTATTATCATAGCCCTAGACACAGCAGATGTGACTAAAGCGGCAGTGATCCATGGTGTGCCTAGCTACCTGCTTTGACTATAATCACATCGGTTGAGGCGGACTTTGGTGTTAACTCTGTTACCGAGACATCACCACAGAGCAGAGTGCAGAATAAATGAAAAAGCAGGAGATAGAGAGGGAATGAGAGAAAAATAAAGAGGGAAAGGAGAAAGGGAGAGAACCCGCAAGGTATCCTCCATCGTGATCTATTGTGTAAGAGTCACTCAAGTTCATATTTGAACCCTCAATGACTGCAATGAATCACATATGCATGAAGGCAGCTTGTTTCACCCAAGTTTGATAAATTGCATTCATTTACTCGATGACGTTTAAACCAAAATTCCTCTGGAGGTGATTTATCTGTTTGACTAGTGTGTCATTGTCAAGCCAGCTTTGATTTGACTTGACACAGACAGGCAGAGCCTCTGTCTGTGTGTGCTGAGTGCATCGTGCGCCAGGCCGGCCTGGTAGAGAAATAATGTAACATAACTCTCTGGGTAGAGCTTTGGTCCCGTCCGATGTGAGTCTTTGTAGGTCAAGTCCAAACTCATCCTGATCCTTTTATGAGCCTGAATGTAATTCATTTTTCATTTATAGTTCCCTTTCTACAGAAACAACAAGCTCCACATACTCACTCACTCATACACACACTCAATCCATCCATCCATTGATTAGGGATGGAACGATATATTGAAAGTCAATATATCGCAAAAAAAAGAGAAATTAATTGTGATATTAGCTACATTTTATTCTGCTGTAGTAATCACAAATGAGATGGCTTGACCATCACAATTTCTCCTTCCTCCCCTTCCTTCCGCTCTCCTTCCAAATTATGTTATTTGCACTTTACAATGACATTTTTAATTGTTTACATTCTAGCAAGCCAATGCCATTGCTAGAAAGATTTGTGGCTTAGAAATAAACATAATTCTGCACAGACAGACTTTATTGTCATTGAACTTTTATTTATCACATCATATTATGGTTGCATTGAATCGTGAACCCCATATCGCAAATCGAATCGGATTGTGAGATAAGCATATCGTCCCATCCCTACCATCCCTCCATCTATCCATCCATCCATCCATCCATCCATCCAGTCACCCATCTGCAGCTGTGATATCTGACTCTTAACGATGTCTGGAATACCTCGCTGTAACCTCTGACCCTATGAGATGGGTATTGCTAGAGCACAGTATGCAGAACAGCTGTTAGGAAGAGTTCTGTGACTACCTGTTTGAAAAGAGGCGTGTGTGTGTGTGTGTCTGTGTGTGTGTGTGTGTGTGTGTGTGTGTGCATGTGTGTGTGTGTGTGTGTGTTGGTGCCTTTGCAACTGTGCACTGCATCTCCATACCCCTCCACCCACCCCCTGACCCAGCCCTTCCACATTGGCTTTAGAAGTAGAAATCATTGACCAACCCCTTGACCTTAGAGTGTTAATGAAGCTCTGACAGTAAGAGACATCCAGCTGGTCTTTTTTTATGTGTCTCAACTTAGTGCAAGCCTAGGGAATTTGGGAACGCATGATTTTCAACTTTGAAAACTATTTTTTGCACACTTAATGCACTCATGAACTGCACCTCTTTCTGAACGTTGAACAGCGGTTGAACAAAGTGTTGCTATATATCCATGAATGTGATAATCAGAGCAGGATATAACACCATGTCAAGAGTGTAGCAGAAAAATACTGGCAGTCACACAACTGTAGTTTTTCTTTTCTGTTCATATGTCTTTGTAACTTCCTCTATATCGAGAAACTGGCTGCGCAACAATGGTCAACATTCCCGTTCATTCCGCTACATTTTGCAACACTTATGTCACATCATCAAGCCCCGAGTCAGGCCAGATCAAAAGCGCAGCGCCAGCCATGTCAACGAGCCACTCATGCCTTGCCAGCAGGTTGAGCTCATGATGTCATCGCCAATATAATGCCAGATCCATAACCAAGCATCTGCATCCAATGAAATGTGATCTTCGGCCTTAGTGCTTGGTGAGCAACGGAGCGCTGATCTGGAGCCCATTAGCCAACTCAACCAAGCAGAGGCCCGCATGCTGTGGCGTGCAGAGTGTAACATTCTCAGCAGTATGTACACAGACCGGGATGTTGGTCTGGTTCTGGGTGTGGAGTGGGTCACAGCCTGTGGTAAGCTCTGTGTGAACAAAACCGGGTGGAGAGTGCTAGGTACAAGCCACATGTTGGACCAGAACCTCCTTCCTGGTCCATAATCTCATCACAACCCAACTGGAACCAGATGCCAGATAGTGCGGGTTGATAGTGTACAGACAGCGAGGCCCTCAGATGGTTGGTGTTAGGCACAAATAAAAGAAAGACCTTAATGCTACGGCGTTACCTCAGCGACATACTGTTTGTAATGTCCTTTTTCAATGTGTTTTACATCCCTCACTTGCAGCATCGAGCCTACAAACACATGACAGCTTGTAGGAGAAAAATACATGAGTTATGTGGAAAGGGTGGTTTCACGATTTGGTATTTTGTCCTGAACTCTGCTGCTTGTGGTTCTGCTACGATAGAAGCGTTGACACATATAATTGTGTCCATTCTCTGTATTATATTTGTGAGTTTCTTTGTAGCTCGCAAATGTTAAACACCTGCCTCGCTCTTAGTGCTTTTTGCCGATCCGAACAAAGGGATAGCATGTAAATGTACAGCTAATGATGATGGAGTGCACCAGGTGTCTCAGGTAATACACCCTCTGAAGTGGCCAGCAGTATGGTTTCCTTTTCATTCGACACTCTCACTTGTAGACTATCTTATTTGACATTGTGTTTTTCCACAGTGTCTACCTATAGGATTTTAAACATTTACTCATGTTTAGACAAAGTTTTCCTCTTTGCCTTTTTCTCTCACGTTTTTGGCCGTTGTATGTTGGCTGCCAATCTCTCTCAGGCAAAACCACACTATCTTTCCACTTCCAAGCAATGGTTATGAGCAAACGGGTCTAAGAGCAGCACTTGGCATGACTTTGGTTGAGGGGCTTCAGTCCTGGCAGGCTACAGAACTAAATATGGTGCAGATCGGTGTCTAATAGCAGGGCCTGACTTTATTTGGCACCCATTTGCCCCGTGGGACACATTAAAACTATCATAATATTGTAATACATCATTAAAAAGAGTCAAGGTGGGAGCCAGGCGGCCAATTTTAACTGCTGCAGCTGTGACATGTGTAACTGCCCTAAAACGCTTGTGTTCCGCAAAATAGATGCCAGGTGATGCAATGTTGTTTCATACTAGTTAGACACACATATGCACTCATACACGCACACACTTAGAATCTCTTTCCTTATCACACACACTCGTTTTGCCCCATAGTGCAGGAACTTTTTTCCTGGCACATACACCCATGCACAGATGCACAAATACATTCATACACACACATTTTAAATACTTTCTTTGAATCTACAGATATTCAGAGCACAAGCTTTTCCAGTGTTTGGACACTCCTGTCTACACACACAAACACAAACACACACACACACACACACACACACACAACCACTCACTGCCACAGTGTTCCATTGACCAACTGCGTTTTCATTGACCCCTGTGTGACATCATCAGTGTGCACTAGATGGGAAAATAAACAGAGCACTCTAGCTGTCCTATTAGTCTTAAACATGCCATTCATGTTCCTCTTTAGTTCAGCTCCTAAGTGTCATGTTGACGACTCTGCAGGTGGGATCAGCTGACAGTTGGTCAGCTTCTATTTTTGAGCCATGCTTTTTAGTTTAAAAGGTAAATATAAATGGAATTTATTGTGTGTGTTTCTTCAAGTAGCAGTCCTGTGACATATTAGAAAGTATGTAACAGATAGAAGCAGACAGAGACTATTCTAGGCTACTTTGTTTCTTATCTTAAAATATAACAATTTGGGTATTGTCAAGGTAATCATTTCATTCTCTTTTTTACACTTTGTCTATCTGCTTCATCTTCATTTGTGACATACATAGATGACCTGTTTTAGCTTAAATGTGCGCAAATAATGTGCTCACCTAGCAGCACAGTAGCATAATTGGAAAATGTCTTTGACGCATTGCAGGCTGTGCATAAAAGTGGAGCTGGGAATTCCTTTATTTTTTACACCCTCTGTTACAAACTGATGTGCTAATCCGCTGTATTTGGTTGCTGGCTGCTGGAAAACTGGAAGAATGGGTATAAACTGCCAAAATGTCTAGGAATGTGCCTCACTGAGGATCAATTTAATGCAGGGACAGGGAAACAAAATGCTGAAGTTGGGGATTCTCCCACTCCCCTGGTAAATGGCTCCCTCATTATAACCATTCTTTGGTCTCGACCCAGTGGCATTTGAGCTGTTCATTTTCTTCATTTATAATTGGAGACCATTTCTCATTTTTGAAACCTGGTTGCCAAAATAAATAATGAACTTGCAACCTTGTCAAATGAAATAAATAGCTCGATACGCTGAAATGAATTGTTCTTGACATGTTCGTAAATGTCCTCCATTATGACGAACACTTGCAGATCCCTATCTTTATTGGTTTGGCTGAACTTGATTGATGAAGGACCTGAGGTGACAACTCTGTTATGACAAACTGAACTCATGCAGATCCTATATGGGACAGCCAGAGGGAAATGCTTAAGCACAACTCATGATTTTTTTTTATTTATTTTTTTTTGTTTTCTTTTTTCTTCACTTTTTTGGTTTCCTCACGTGAACCATGGCCCCGCTTTCAAACTCCTACCAGTGAGTCTCTGTCAGGACCTGTTAAACCTGTTAAGCTTTTGTTTACTTTAATGTGATTGATTTGTTTTGAAGTCCCAGTCCCAGCTCAGTCCAGTGTGTCGCCTTCCTTGGGCAAAGTTTAGTCCAGCCAGCCAGCCAGCCAGCAAGCTCAAGGATTGTTATAGGCTGTTGGGGGGGGAGGCATAGGCTCGGTCTTTGGCTGATCTCTTTTCATGCAACACACAGCACTGTGCCATTCTAATAGAAAACAGGGATATTGACAAGCTTCTTTGTGCATTGTGTGTAAAAGATTTGTGTGTGTGTCTGTCAGTGTGCATGTTTGTTTGCATGCCAGATGGACATGTGTTTATCTGTCTGCTCGCTACATTAGGCTGCTCTGTGAGGATGAAGGTGATAATCAGTCAGAAAGCCGAGGCTGGTTTTGGATCTTTGTTAAAGTCATGAGCAAAACTGATGTACCAAACAGCCTCATCATACCCTTTCATTAACATGGAGCCACCTTATGGTAAGATCTCTATGTAGGTTGCACGCCAGATACAAGATACCATCTGACGGCCGGTTATGTCATCATCGTCACCTCCATTGCCAGTACATTTGGGCTATTATCCTCTGTCTGTAATTAGAAATAGGACTGTGTGTCTTTTCTCTCTCTCTCTCTCATGACCTCATGTAACAGCAGTGTCTTTAATTGTATATATACAGTAGAAATCAAAGCGCTTCACAAGCAGCCTGCACAACCTCGCAAAAAAAAAAAGGCCTGTAAACAATGAACAATGAAACAAGACAGCTGGGAGGCAAACAATGCAGCTGATTGTATCTTTATCAGTCAGCTTCTTCTCAGTCTGCAGACCGTTCTCAAGAGACACAAGATTATAGGTCTGCAGATTGCCATGTGAGAGATAAAGTTACAATCAACTGCATTCTACCGCTCCTGACTCACTTTTTATCACCTCTTTAATTTACATACAGTACATATTAAAGCCGCCATCGTTCTGGTTTCTTAGCTGAAAATGACTGGGAGTGCCTTCTCTCTCTCTCTCTCTCTTTCTCTGCTTCTCTCTGTCTTTTTTGCTCTCTTCCTCCCTGCCTCCCTCCCTCTAAAGTTAAGCAAGGATAGCCTCGGTCCAGCTGTGCTCTCCTCATCTCTGCTGATTAGGTGAGAGTGATGTAATAGGCTGTGCTCTGTGCTGCTGACAGACATGAAGAGAAAACCACTAGTATCTCTACTGCTGGCGCCCTAACAGAGGCACGCTGCTCAGGCTATCTCAGCGTGGTTGTCATTACCCCGTTGTCGGGATCGGCCGACCCGGGCTGGGACTCACTGTAGATTGAGTTTCCATCCGTCTCTCTGCAAAACAGGTCAGTTTGAGAGCGCAGGTGAGATCTCTCTTTCACAGCATTCACCAGATTCTCCACAGATGGACAACAACAACACATGGGCTACAATACACTGCAAAAAATCTTCTTCCGAACAAGTCATTTAGTCGATTATTGAGTACTAAAATTTTAATTTTCTTAAAATAAGTGAGAAAATCTGCCATTGGGGTTAAATAATTTCACTTGTTTCCGATGCAAATTTTGTAGAATCAAGTGTCATTTTCTTGATAGTAGTGCAGTGATCTGCCTTTTTCTGACTTGTTTCAAGATATTGACACTAATTTCTAGAAAATTCCTGAAACAAGTGAAACTGCATTGGAAACAAGTGGAGTTATCTCACCACATTGGCAGAATTTTTCTCTTGGTTTAAGAAAAATAAGATCTGAAGGCTGAATATGAGATGAGACAAGATGGACTTTTTTTTGGAGTTTTCCTGCTGAGTCACATCCTGTTACTACTTAACTTACATGAGAGGAACAGAAGGTATAACACAGAAGGAGAATGGGGTTGGTAATGTGGAGTTATGCTGTCACTGTTACACTATCATGGACCTCCGCTGTACTGGTGTGACCTTTCTGTCAGTAGTTTTGGTTTTACTGGAGTCCTGAAGAGTAACCCACACAACTGAACCCGGTTCTAGAGGTCAGGATTGTGACAGCTCTAGGCCAATAGCCAAAGCCGGGCAAGTCTTGTAAAGTTTTTTACTAGAGTCCTTTACAAGCACTTAAATTACTTTGTCAATGTAACTATGGTGTTTTCTTACCCTGTCTACTGCGGCCTGCATGATAATGATGACCTTAACAAGACAGGGCAGCGGTTATGAGGGCAGAGAAGACTTCTCAGGTCACTGGATCTGAGTAGGCAGACGTCTGGCCAGTCTAAGGGAAAACATTACGCTATATTTTTAATTTTTATTTAGCTTTTATTCAACCAGCCAGTCCTGTTCCAGAGATTAGAAATCTTAAGAATAAGCAATAAAAAACAGTTGAAATCACAGAGTTAAGAGAAAAGTCAAAATTCGATATGAGTGTTAAAAAGGCAATAGGCCTATACCAGACCAGTAGTATAGAGGTGTGAACATTTGATTGTGTGTGTGTGTGTGTATGTGTGTGTGTGTGTGTGTGTGTGTGTGTGTGTGTGTGTTTGCTCTTTTTATCTGATCCTCTGTGTTATAATTGTGTATGTGTATGTGTGTATATTTCTGTATCTCTGTAAAGCACCTTGCATTCTACTATTCATTCAATATATTTTGTAAAGCACTTTGGTGCAAACATTGCTTTGTTTTTAAAGCACTATATAAATAAACCTAAACTTAAAAGATTACAGTATAGAACAGTACAATATGCTGGCTATCTTTGTACAGAATGTCAATCTACTGCTTGCACTTTTGTCATCATTCAAAGTGTTATTGCATATAAGACCATTTCTATTTCACACAATGTTTAATGTAACTGAGGAGTGTTTGCCACTTGAAGACAGATCCAGAACAGTAGAAAGGTTATAGTGTTTTTACAGAGATGACAGGAGCAGCACTCCAATGTTGTGAGCCAATGGCACTGCGTCAGTGTTATGGTACCATTCCCATTTAACAGGCCTGGATCTCTCTTAATTTGTCAGTTTAAAAACACATTCATGTTCCAACTTGAAATGAAAACCCTATATCAGATTGCTTACTTAGAAATGTAACATGAAACATAGCCGTAGTATGAGTTATGTAATCGGGCATTTGGAATCTCTAATCTGTTTTCATAAGTTCTGGCTATACATTTCACAGGTAACAATAATGTCCATGAATATAAATCAATAAACTTTAGGGGGCTATAACTGAAAATTCATTTCAATTTGTTGAAAGAGTGTTAGCTGCTCATATTAATCTTCCCTTTCATTGTTTTCTATGGAAATAGAGTGGCCTCTTTTTCTTGGAAGTGAGTTCCCATCCCGTGTTCATCTCTGGGCGGATGCTGGGATCTGGTGGTCTGTCCAAAGTCCAACACACACCCCATTTTACTCCCCGCCTTTCCACTCCAGTTGAGATTTGTTTCTCCTTCAGTGTTCCAGCAGGCTCATTACCTGACTCACCAACTCCCTCGGCCGTCCAAAAGCCCCATCTCTGCTTTCCTCATCTGAAGTAAAATACCAATTTACAGGCAGTTCTGCCCTCCCCACCCTCTCCAGCTTTGTTTTGTTCCAACTGGTATGCAAGACACATGCAGCAGAAAGGTTTTTCACCATCTGTTTGCATGTTCAGCCATCACATTCTTCATCTGGCCCTGTGTTACTTGGCTTGGAATGGCAAAAAGGTGGTCAGAACAAGGCAAGGGAAAAACAGTCAATTAGATAGTGCTAATTAACATGTCATTATAAATGCTTATGCTGCACATTCCTATGTTTCAGTGGTTTTGAAGCTTAGGCTCAAGGCTCTAAATAATTCTTACTGCTAAATACCAGAAATCAGACCTGCTGGCTTGACTTGTTGAAAGTAATTCTCATGTTGTTTCCTGCTGCCCTGTAGGATAAAGGCCAGTGGATTACCACAGGTGCTGTTTATGTGCCTGGTCAGAGCCCCAGCTTTAGGGACTAGCTGTCTGTGAAGTCCACTTCTCCAGATGTACTGGAGCATGTCTGTTATGGCCTCTCACCCCTCTCATCTGTTCTCCAGGCTACATAGGGTCCAGGGATGGATGCCGTCCCATGAGCTGAGTGTGCATTGTGCCTGTGTGTCCGCTCAGTGAGAATTGAAACACCTCTCATGCACAGCAGACTGTCATGCTCACATCTGTGAAAACAACCCACTTATTTGTTTTTGCTGAAATCTCCAAATCCACAACGAGCTCCTAATCCACACAGAGTGTGCACTTTGGCATATATCATGAACACACTGCAGGTCTAATAGTTCAATCAGAAACACAATCATTTTAGATGCCATGCGTAATAAATGCACTGCAGTTTATCTTGGTGATATTGGTGCTGAAGTGTTTTCACAGTACATACTGAAATACATAGTACAGTGACAACAAGACCCCACATATCATCGCTATTGGGTGAAAATCTTGTACCTCCAATCTTGGTGATGTTCATGTTTTCCATGCTCCTCTGTGGGTTGAGAAAATCCCACCACCCAAAGTCTTTTGAAACCCTTTCAAAACCCATGGCCTTCAAGCTAAAAACAAGGCTGTTATTCTTAGTTCTTGAAAAGTTGACATTTTGGAGATATGAGGTTTTCACCTGACAACATCCCATTCCCCTTCTGTGATGTATATTGTAAAGGGACAGTGCAAGAAATACTACGGATGTTAGACTATAAATATCACTCCTTCGTTTCAGCGCTGCCTGTAGAATGTGTGCTAGCAGCAAGTATACCTATCATGCTGCTTAAGGTTTTTAAATCAAAAATTTGTTTCAGCCATCCGTTTAGTCGCACCAACATTGAACTTAACCTCAGAGACCTTGGGGTCACCGTCCCAGGGGGGAAAATGTCGCAAGATGGAACAAAACTCTGATGGATTGCTTGGAATTCCCGCAGTCAGACTGACTTACCGTCCTTATCTTGCCTTCTCCTGCCCTCATGTCATCCACTAAACAGGAGAAGCTAATGTTACGCTGCTCCAAGCTATCTCACTTGGCTCTTTAACGTCTCAAGTTCAATACCTGTCTATGCTCCTACAGTCAAAGAAAAAACAACTTTGAAAGGCTAGATTGAGCAAAAGGTTCGTTAAACTTGACTTATATGGATTCCTATAAGTTCCCTTTTTCTGTTTTTGCTGGAACGGTGCGGTAAATCCCTTCCAAAGAAAAGATTCACAATTTGAATGACCCTTGCCTCTCACTCATTATGTATTCCACTTGGAGTTGGTAACCTGCGAAATATGGATTATGGAATCTCGCTTTTCCCAGAGTGATTCATTGAATTTGACTGTGGGAATTCTTCCATGACATTGTGATGTGTTTTTGTCATTATCCTGCCTCACATTGAGACCAAGGAATGGAAGCCATTCAAGCAGCTGTCAGAAATGGGTTTGTGAATCTGACATAACCCTTGGCATTGAATGACCGTTATTATAGCACAGTCATTATAGCATGTGATCCGCAGGAGTTGTGTCTATATACTTCATCTCTGGTGTAAACTCAAACTGCTAAATAGAGATGAATATTTGACATCAGTGACACCCACATCTGCATTGTTTTGAGGTGCAACACTGCCTCCAAGCTACAGTTGCCCATAACCATATAATTAGTGCTATTCACTGCAGAAAACAGCAGGGAATTTGACCTGTGGGCATGTTCGTCACTCCATCCACTTCCTTCGGTGTCCTCTGATGAATATCCAAACAGTCGAGTTTAGAAGCAGACCTGGGCAAGTGTTGACTGGCGCTCTTCTAAACTTCCTCTCACAAAAGGAAAGCTGTCTCAAGGAAACTCCTGCATTGTCTTGGGGAAGCTGGTGTGTGTTGAAAGCTTTAGCAAGTCCATAAACACAGTCATTTTTCACCAATGGATCCACTGTGCAGCAAAAATGGCATTTAAACGTAAAAAAAAAAAAAAAGGCGGGGGGTTTGGATTACCTGCACCCTTGGGTCATATTATTCTGCCTGAGAGGGGAAATGAGAAAAATTGTAAAGTAGGTTTCAGCTTAGGCTTGTGTCAAGAAAGTTGTAGAATATTTAGTGTTTTATTTTCAGTTTGCTTCTGGTACCCAATACAGTTTTGATGATTAATTTTTTTTTGTGATAGATAGTTAATTGTTTCTTTTGAAAGTGTCATCTTTAAATAAGCCCTTTTCGTAAAGTTGTTTTTAATTTCACCTGCAAAATCTTAAAATGTTTCTGTATTTTATCATTGTTATAGATGAAATAGTAAACTCGATCTAAACTAAGATTTGTCATCATACTAAAGGAGGATTGAGGATTGACTGAACAAATTATATAATTTAGAACTTGCTCAGTCACAGTGCTTGTAGAAAATCTTATTTCTTATTTTTAAAAACAGTTACTCAGATTTCTGTCACTTGCTAAAAGGGGAAATCAATAAAGTGAACTTTTAACAAAATTCTAGGTCAGTGCTCAAAATCATCTTCTCACGTAGGGAGTTGGTACTTAAATTCCCTCAGCAGTCATGTCTATTGGGATTCTCATGGTCTTAGTGTCCCTTGTGTATCCTGCTTCCCAGAGTTTTTGCCGTTGTTAAATGCCCCAGATTGTTGATGAGATGTCCTGCTACAAGTCAAGCCTTGCAACGAAGTACCATGTATCTTCACTACCTGAAATCACCTTCATCTACAAGATAAATTCCCTCTGCTTCCTTTCTTGAGTGGAAGCACATACCTCGATCTGAGGCTTACAGACTTTCCCCTTCTTTTCTTTGGTAATGTAAAACCAATCCTCTTTTTTTCCACATTCCTATACTTCTGTAGCTAATAAATGTAAATCGGTTTAATAATATGACTCACAATTTGGCTCTTTCCATTGACAGAGATACGGTTTCTCAGTTGTGGATGACTTTAACAGATGTCGCAATTGACATACTGTATAAGTGCTGTCATATTAGCTAACAAAACATATTTTATGGGAAGTCCATAGAGGAAGGGATCAGATCAGCCGTTATAAATTCAAGGATTGCTGCTGGATGTGACAAAGTCCAATACTTCTTCATATCATTCCATAAAGTTACACATTTAACCATCGTAGATGCACTCTAACATGCATCTTCCATCAGACCTGAACTCCCTCTGCAGATCAAATGGTTTCAAACTTAATAGTAATAACTGTATCCAGTAAACTGGATAGTAATACAATGAAATAAATTTGAATTCTGTAATGCAGCAGGGTAAGTTAATGTAAATGTGACTACAATGGCTAAATCTATATCACAACGTTCTGCGTCTAAAACATACTTTTTTTCTATGGCATATTATTGTAGCCTTCACCTGTAATACAGAAACCTGCACATGGAGGGCATGCTGTGCTGCAGTGAGCAGTAAGCATCACACAGGGACATGCACAGAATTATTTGAATTCAATTTCAGACTCCCTCTCATGTAACCTATGCCACCATAATGTTTAATTTACTTTGCCAATGACTGGCTCCAGTGTTCTTAAGGCCGTCTTTGATGGGATTACACCGGCGGTTAAGTGAGAGAAAAACAGCACAGGAAGTTTTTATGTCCCTCTTAACCCTCCGAGGCTGTGTGATTGGCCCCTCTGGATACACACAGACTCTCTCTGAATACACGGGGGGAAAAGAACCAGTACTGGGGTTTAACCGTCCATTAAATGGGGAACAAGTGGAAGGCCCGCTGCTTGTGTTTAAGGATTTATTTAGCCAAACAAATAAACAAACAGTGGTAGTCCAGGTATTCATGTCCATGTTATCAATGGTAGACACATCAGTAGACACTGCAGTATGGCAGACCAAGTTGACATTTATTGTTTCCAGAGGTTCAGAAAATAAAGAATGTATTCACGTGTTCATATTGAATATGCCTTTTACTCACTATTGCTATAACTCTGGTCTCAATCTAGACCTCCCCTCCCTCTAACTGTGCCCTGCTAACCATCATTCCTCCTAAACATGCCCCTAGTGGCACCATTTGTTCACCCCTCCAGACTCCACACATTTCCTGCTTTTCCAGACAGGGAAATGTCGGAGGTTTGCAGGACAAGGGGCCGGATCTATCTTGCTCTGCCAGGCCACGAGCCGGCCGCTGGGCCTTGTTCCTTATGAGCCTGCTGGGTGCGCAAAAAAGGCTTACAGCACTGCTGCGATATCCATTCAGTCCTCTTAAATCCCTCTTTGTGTCCTGCATGGACCATAGGCCCAGTTAACAAGTCTGTCTTCACGCAAACACAGATGTTAGATAGGCTCACCATATCCTCTGTGAGGATGCCTCTTGAAATAACATCTCACCATTGGATCTCTTGGTCTCTGATAGCTAGGTTTTTTCATTAGGGTGTTGCACTGTACATCTGTGAGCATTTCACAATCTGTAGTCCAGTTGAAAACTAAGTATAGCAGTAGGTGTGCTCATCACTCAAAGCTTTCTTGATGACTGGGTGATTGAGATGTTTAGGAACAGAGAGCTTCTCTGTATCCTCTTCCCTCTCACTTTCCATCTCTCACTTCCTATTTATCTGTCCCGGTGATTCCCCCTTGGTTTTCCACTGGGGCAGGTGGAAGTCTTTAATCTTCTGTCTATTAGGGCTGCCTCCTCTATCCGAGCAGAGCCCAGTAATTGTACCAGTACAGTAATTGTGGTATCTGTTGGTCCATCCCAGCCCATTACAGTAATGTGATCCCAGTGCAGGACGGCATGGCAGCCGGCTCCACTTCCCCTGATTAGGGCTGCTGGAGGTGGGCCAGACCAGGAGGTAGTGGTGAGGGGGGGAGAGGAGGAAGTTCCCTTGGGATTGGAGGGATTATGGTTTATCGTGTCCCCTGTGGTTACCGCTGCGGTAACCAGCCACCCTTAACCACCAGCTCTCCAGGGACTGAGGAATAAGAAAAAATAAGAGTTTTATTCCAAAATGAGCTACACACCATTTGAAAAAGTGAATACTACTGTTTCAAAATGATTCATAGAAAAGATTTAAAACAATTTATGGTATAGGTTTTGAAGGACAGTAGGTAATGTATGTCCTTGGCTGACAAAATAATAATTGTACAGATTGGATCCTCAATATTTCAGAGATATTGAGTGATGAACTTGTTTTTTCCCCCAGTGGATACATAGCATTTTGGAAAGGAAATCAAATTCACAGGAACATGTCTGTTATTTAAGATGCCACATAATCAGTCCAGTTACAAAGACTGATAATCATCCAGTGCAAGTGAGATGTAGAATGATGAATGTATACATAGAGTGATATGTATAGTCTACTGCCTATAGTATACAATGCACTCTCCCAGTATGTCAGTATGTATTGTAAATCTACATTACCTGTCAGTATATCTGTGCTATTGTCAACAAGACAACTTCCAGTATATTTGTTGTGCTTGCCAGTTAAAATGCTTCTGATTCTGCAATCTACAATATGATCTACACTTTGATTTTATTCCCTATCCATAACCAAGTAAATTATTTCCATGCTATATGGGGCAAGGGGGGCAGTGTCAAACTGACTATATACGCTCACTGAAGACTGTTATTTCTTATTTTATTGGAGTCACATTGATGCTCATTTTCAGTTAAAACCAATGTGTCATTGTTAAAAAAGCTTTAAATTGTTAATTTACTAAGGATTCCAGATTTTTAACCAGAGCCAGTGTTCTGATATAGGGCGATTGTTATTAGAACCACATTTATGTAGAGGAATAACATGTGCCGCTTTCCACTCTTTATGAATTGACCCAGAAACTATTGTTAGATTAAAAAATATGAGTTATACAACTGGGATCAAAGGAGCAAATAGTTTAAGGAAGACGGGATCTAAGCTGTCCTCACCAGTAGCTTTCTTGGTATCAATAGCAGAAAGTGCATTAGAGACTTACTGAGATGTGGAAGCATGGAAACTAAAATTAGAAAGAGGAGAGTTGTTCTGAGAAGGCGATGAGTCATGATCTCTCACAGGAGGGGAAAACTCCATATCTGTAGACATAGCAGCTCCCCTGTATTTAATGTCAAACAAGTGACCGGCTTCAGCAAAATGTTTATTAAATGCTATGCCTAACTCCTGCTGCCCAGTGATTAAACGATCTCTGTAATTGATATAGGTGGGCAGAGAAATTGGGACTTTTGGTCTTGGAGGAGTTTAATAACTTCCAGAATTGTGCAGGACTTTGAGATTGACTTTATATAATATTGGGATTTTGTTTTTCTCAAAGATTACGTACATTTATTCCTAAACTGTCTAAAGGTAAGCCAATGAGAGGGATCCCCTGAACGACTTATATCTCTTATACATGCAATAGGGCAGTGATCACTAATTCCAGGATCAAAGACACCATTTGCAGTAATTTCCTCAGATCTATTTGATAAGATTAGGTCAATTAAGGTGGATTTTATTGGATTTTTCAAATTTCACCCCAGATTCCTTTAACATTATCTGCGGCAGTTGTTAGCCAGTCAAAGTTAAGGTCAGTCATGATTATTAATTCTGACTCTATACAAAGGGAGATAAGCTTTATGAATTTGCTGAGGTCGAGGGAGACTGACAGACCCTAACCAAGGTAAAAGGGGAATTATGCCCCAAGTCCACTCTCAGTGCACTGACAGTTTTTTGTCAATGAAACCAAATATAAAAAAATATAAAACAGGAACATTATAACATGCCAAGATATTTATATGATCCAGCTTAACAGCAATGTTCCTCCTTCATGTGGAGCAGACCAAGCCCTTTCCTCTGTTTAAGATCATGTGGAGTTTCTAGCACCATTAGCTTCTCACAAAACAACCTGGTGGCTTTCGTCTTTGCAGTTTGAGTTGATACATACTAGACAAGGTTATTTGTCTAGTATGTATCAGGGTCTGAGTGTCGAGTGTATTGGTTTATTAGAGATAGGAAGAGTGGGAATTTGCGTATTATATGAACTACTTCCTTTTGGGCTTGACTGGAGGCAAGGTCTGAAAATAGCAGCAGGCTTAATGAAAGTTAGATTTTCAGAATTGACAGGATGGGAAACTCGAGTGGCTCTAGGATCATTATAATGCCTACAGGGTAACACAGGCTGTCTATACAACTGCCTATCATTACCTATAACAGGGATGAGACATGGAGTCCAATTACAGTAGCAGTCACATGAACGGCTCGGTGAATACCTTCCCAGGGTGCACCGCTCTCTCCAGCTCTCTCCAGCTCTCTCCAGCTCTCTCCACCTGTGCTCTTCTGACCTCTCCATAGTTCAAAATCACTCTCCCATTACTGTGAATATGATACAGTCATCAGCATTCAGTTAGCAGGAACCACATCTCCCGGGCCGCTCTGTTGAATATTGTATACTGTGTGTATATTAATAGGAATAATTTACTTGGAGCTGTGCTGCCTCGGTGTCCCTCAGGGTTCAGTTCAGCATATGGAGCGAAGTATAAACAGCAGAAACGTGCCTGCCTGTCTTTAAGAAGCGAACGGGCCCCACTGATCAGCTCATAAAGCCAGTGTGCGGCAGACAGAGTTTGAAGCTCAGGTCAGAGGCGAGAGAGGGGAGAACATTCAGCCTTTGTGTCCTGTGCCAGTGACCCACAATGCCCCCTGCCTGCCAGGTCTGCCCCTCGTTGACTGACACAGCTGCCTCGCTGCCATAACTAGGTATTACTGATCCCACTGGAGGATTTGGTATGTGGAAAATGTTAATAGAATGTTTTGTCTTAAGCTGCAAGGCTTGATTGACGTTCATATACTGTGCATGTCAAAGAGGAGGTGAAATAAGTCTGTCATTGTATCAGAGTACCAACGTTCAAACAGGGAGCTCAAAAGATCTACATCATGTAATCTAGATTAATTTGTTGTTTTACAATTTGCGAATGTCAAAGTGAACTTTTTTAACAGATCGCCCAATTTGAGGGTGATGAATCTGCTGATATGCCACTGCTCCTATAGTTTTGACTAGGGATCTATGGATCAGGTTTTTGGGGGCTGATTCTGATTGCTGATTTTTTAACAGTGTAATCGGCCGATTACTAATCTGATTGCTGATTAGAATAAAGCATTTAACACAGACTTTCTACTAGCAATGGCACATCATCAGCAAGCATAACCAGTAAAATTTCAATATAGCACTGTGTTTGACTGTTCTTATGGCTGCATGACATTGCTGGCCTAAATCTTGGTTTTTATCCAAACATAGTCAATACATGCTAATGTTTGCTTGATGACTGAGGTGCTTACTCACCTGCTAAAGGTAGCACATGAAAAAAGTTTTCATTGTGGCAGCATAGTTTATGCCTTTTGTCCAATACATTAAGCTCTTTCTAATCATATAAGTTATGAAATTTATGACACCATGTCAGAAATGAATATATATGGGCTGTGAATCTTTAATAAGAGTTGAAAATAGCAAGCAAATACAATCATCAGTCACTTTCAAAAATAAATGACCAAGTCTCTCTCTGCACTGCGCTCCTGGCAATTCTGAAATTAAAAAGCACAAGGCCACCAAAAAAAGTCCTTATTCAGTTACTGTCAAATAGCTCAAGCATAAATAATGAATGTAATCACATTTAATGTGATTGGGCAATTGAAACGGTGATCAGCTGATGACTGATTACCTATTTACACTGTCTATCGTTGATTATTATTGGTGGCTGATTGATTGATGCATCCTTAGTTTTGACCTTTTGTCCATAAGAGAAATTGGCACCCTCCCCCCTGGTCCTATTGGCTAGAATTCCCTCCTTTCAGCATTACTGCAGTGGGCTGGCTGGGACCGGGACATCAGCCAAGTCCGATAATTGCTGTAACTCCAGAAATTTAGAAAAAATAAAAGAGTAGATTGCCTTTGTTGTTGGCCTTATGCCATTCTCTATAGTGGGCTCATGATAGAGCTTTGGTACCTACTGTAACAGTCTGGCATTAGGCCTGTAAGCTCCTTACATGCTCCACTGATGTCTGAGCTAAACTGAAGGTAGCACAGTGGAGAGGGGCGTGGCCAAGACCTAATGATTTGGGATAGATGAATCTGGACTGTAGTGGTTTGTATGGCTTCCCCGCTTGGCCTCGCTCCCCTCCACTGCCCTCCACTCCAAAACCACACATCCAAAGAAAACCCTTTTCCCAGGGCTGGTGTTCATGTTCACACTGTGAAGCATCATGCTTCTGGAATGACACTGTTTGAATGTTTGAGGTTTTTCCGTCAGGGAGATGCAGAACACGCTCCAAGCTTTTCTTTCTTCCACAAAGCTTTTTCGGTTTCAAATTGCTCCATTTGTTGAAAGTTTTTCACAAACGTTTTTCACTGCTGTTTTAGATCCTGTCAAAGTGATTTTTATCGCTTTGATAGCAGAATGTATGACGGCATTGTAAAATAGTGTTCGCTTCTTGAGGCTAATTAGGTGGTGGGTAGATTTTATGTATTTGATTTATATATTATGGTGATTGAATAATGATTGGATAGACACTTCAGTATGTGTTTCACTGAGGCAGAGTGTAGCCTACAGCTATAGAGTATGCGCTTTCACAATGAGCTTCATCCAAAACAATAACAAATATGCCGTAACACTGCCAGGTTACACAGCGAGTGCATTTTTCAGCCAGTGGATGTCTGATAGGTCTGATGCATTTTCACAGCACTCAGTGACAAATAGCAAAGCACATTACCCCCAATGTGCCTTGACACACAATACATAACTGATAGCCTCTTCCTCCATTAATTAAAAAAAGAAGGATCTGACCTTATGTGCTTCTTCTTTTCCTTTAGCTTATTTGGATATATCAAAGGATAAAACACAAAAGAAGAGAATTTTTTGCAGAAAATGAAACCAAAGGGAAACTGGCAGTGTGGTAGTGAGTAGTTGTGTGTGTGTGTGTGTATATGCATGTACGCATGTGCAGTGATCCTATATTGAGCTGTTCAGTCCTCGCACCTGAACAGATCACAGCCCATCAATCCTGTGTGGATAAGAGCGTCTTAGTCATTGCCCAAAAACTGAAGGATCTTCAACAAGACTAAGTCTAAAAACCCCATGACATTGCATTTTGTGGAAGCGTCCCTGCTGGGAATCGAACTCGGGTCTCACAATTGAGAGTCTGCAGTCTAACTCCCTGCGGCACACTTTCAGCCATCTGACCAAAAGTGGTGAACAGAGCGACCGACCGACAAAGCGATCCATAGAGCCCCTGCTGTCTTGGGGCTTAAACGGAGGAGATGGAGGAGAGTGGGGCTGCTGCCATTTGATGCAGCTGAGAAAGAACAGCCAATTAAATCAATGGACAGCTCCGTTACATTAAGTTCTGCTATTTCCAAGGTAATCCTGTGAAATCCCTCCCGGAAACAGGTCGATACCTTCCGATACCTTCCAAACAGCCAGACCTGCTATGAGCCTGAACACACTGTGCCACATTGATTTAAGCATAAGACTCAGAACCATCAACACTTGTCACTCTTGTCAAGTATGGTGAAGGGTGGAATTTATATTGTTCTTTAGTGCAATGCAAGATGCATGAGAACCATATGTGTGGCTCATAAACATAATACCATTGTGAAGCAGGTCATGGATGAAGCACGCATGGCCCTGCCTGCCAGACAAAACATTTTTCCCGCAATACTGGAATATTTAATTGTGCATTGTGTTTAAACTAAATGCATGTACATTGCTGTGCTTTTGTCAGCCAGCAGAAAGACGCTAACCCATTGCTAGCTGTCGAGTTAATGGTGTTGCAGTGCTAGGCAGGACATATAGCAATGCTACTGTAGCACACAAGTGATAACAGACAGAAAATGTTGGCCAGAAGTTAAGCTGCAACTGACTTTTATTCACTGGCAAACAGGCAACCATTGTCAGCACTGGACAAACTGTCTCAAAATACAACAAAGTACTTCTGGCAAATAATTGCTTGAGTAGCTGTTGATGTAAACACATGATAAGTGGGGCCTTTTATTTGTCTGTTTGTATTTAATTAATACAAGCAACATGTTGAAGAAAAACAATAATAGCATAATAGCAGTATAATGGGTCTTGGATCTCAAGAGGCTCTTGTTAGCGATGTGTTATTTTGTGTCATGATAGTGGATGATCTTCTAATTCCTTTCCCTCATCAGAGGAACATCCCAAGAGATTTATGGGAGAGGATCAGAACATGGCGTGCTAACAAAAAATGTAGAGATGCTTTACAATGACTGGGGGCACTTAAAGATGATCTTACACAGCTGTTGTCTGTGTCTCTTTTTTTCAGCACTTCTTTCCCCCTCTGCCCTATCTTCTGTTCATCCTTATCTCTTGGTCTCTTTTTCATCTTTGGCTGTCCTTCTTTCTCTGCAGTATTATTATTTCTCGAGCCTTGTACACACCCCCACTTGCGTCCTCTCTATCCACACATTTCTGCTGATGCCGCCTTGTGCCACAAGGACTTCAACATCTGTTTTACTTTCTGCAGGGAACAGAACAGGCATGACTGGCAGCCCCCCCCTCCCCCCCTCCATCCTAATGGCTTGATCCTTTGATTATGGTGTGGGGAGAAAGCACATGAAAATGTTCTTAGTTTTTGCTCGAAGGCATAGCGTTGGCACATGAAATGTTCTTTCATGAATGCTATAGCACAAGTGGGGCTTAATTAAGACCATCAGAGGTTTAGATCAGTAAGTGTGTGAGAACATTTTCCAGTCCCTGGGGTTATAAATTACTGGTTTAGTGTTCGTTCAGATATTGTAGCATCGGATTCCACTGCCATTACTGGATAATACAGTGGATGTTTTCTATAGCATTCTTAGATATAGGATGTTATTGATGTTAATGTGATTACTGTGGTTCATTGCCATTTGTAAGCTGTTAAAAGCTTGTGAAATTGTGGGTTTAAAGCCTGTTGAATGATGTGGAAAAAAATCAAAAGACATTTATTTTTTCTCCTTCATAGCTATGTAGAATGATCATTTGCTGCAATTCTTAATTGTAGTTAATATAAGTCTGTTGATTTTTGTGTGCCTAAGCATAGCTGGGATCACCTTACCTGATGCTTCAGTTGGAAATCAGGTGCTTTTAAGGTGCTGCTCATTGGAAGAGCTCATGGGATGACTATCTATACCTCATTCACGCTATTATTATGTTACCTTGGAACAAAATTGTACTCCTTTGTAGCTCTCCAGGAGTGTCATTTATTTCCAGCTTGGTTTCCCACAGTGAGGTGATGCACAAGGGCTGCAGGGACAGAGAGCAGACATGACGTGTCTGGCAGGAATGTCTTCATCTTGGAGAAGCTATTTCTTCCTTGTAACATTAGTTCCTCAGATAGTAAACCAATGTTAATGAGCAATAAAATAAGGGGAAAAAAGCACTGAATTGCAGTTTTTGATCAGGCTGTCTTGACATATGTTAGATGACTTCAGAGATTGCAGCTTTATACAGCTGTGGGAAATCTGTCTCTGCTCCAGCAACTATCTCTGCCGCTTCTAAAAACTTTTAAAAGACTTTTAATTGAGAAGTACACACTTGACGATCCCATATGGGCTTCTGTGAATTGTAAATGTAGTTATCAGACATATGATGATGATAGTAACTGACTTGTAAATTAGCTATGCGTTAGCTAGAGCTGCATTTTTGATAAAGAAAGATTTGGTTTCTCATGTTTTCACACTCATGGAGAAGTGGGAAAAAAGCACAAAACAGACATAATTTCTGTCTTAAATCACTCTGCTATATTTTTTACCACACCTCAACATCACACAGATACGGTGAGAACAATTGATACTCTATTCTAAATTTGAGCACCTCTTGAATTTTAAGGGCAAGCCTGAGAGTGTGGGTATTGGACAAGATACCATCAGTTTGTCACTAGCATCTGTAACCATGGATTTGACAATGTTTCTGTGTGATCTGAGACACACACCATAATCAATAGATGAGCCATAAAAGATAAAAGTTTGGGATAGAGTGTTTGTTTGTGTAAAAGAAGCATAACAGTTATTAACCTTGACCGTCCCGGGGCAGTTTTGCCATTCAGCACCTCTTTTTACTGGTTACTTCACCACAGATTAAAGGAAAAGGTAATTTGCGGGTGGGTTTGCACTGGTCTGTAAAATGCATTCAATCCAATTGTTCACAACCATTACAATGTGAGATGACTTGCTGAGATAAGCAGCTGCGTATTCCTCTTTGAAATCTAATCACACCATTAAGCAGAACTCAAGTGTCTGATTAACCACAAATCCAAACCTAAGGCTTTATGTCTCAGGTTGTTAGATTACCATCTGAAATTGAACTCGAGTGCACGTTTTCTTCATCAGACGGGATCTTTGTGGCCCGACTGAAATCGAAGATGACTGTATCGCCGCATGTGGACTTCATCTATGAGGGAGATCAAGCTATTGTGTTACAAAGCCCCATCAAACAGACATCGTGTTTACCTAATTTCCAACCTGTTTGACCTGCTGCCCCCTCATGTCGTTCCAACTATAGGCAGGATGTGAGGATCATTCAAATCAAATGCTTTTTTTTCTCCCAGTGCTTCTTGTGAGCATGTCCATATGTCTTTGTGGATCCCTGGATCGCGGGAATGCTGGTATGTTGGAATTTTTAGTGCGACACCAGATATGGTATGTTCCCTCAGCGCCATTCCTCAGGGCAACACAGTGTGACCATAGCGCTCCGTCTGCTGATGACGCGTCTGACACTGCTGTTAAGGAGAGTGTTAAGGGCAAACGGTTGAGCCTCTAAAGGGCTGATAGACACGGACGCATTTATAAAGGTGCTTGGGAGGAGTGGGGTTTAATCTGCTTGAGCAATCCTATATCTGTGTAACAAGTCCCGAGGCAGTCTGAAACATGCTCATTGTGCTTAAATCCCTGCAGGTTCGTGTTGAAGTGCTGTCTTTGCGATCTTTAGGTACCCCGCTGCTTTGGGCCCCTGTAGATCATTGCAGTATGAATAGTCTCTGTCTCTGCTAAGGCTAAAGCTAAAGAGCCGAAGCTGATTTGCCTGCCTGCTACTCAAGTGCGCCATCTGTGTTAGCCTAATTGGCCTCAGCCCCACCTCTTATACAGTGAAGTTCCCATTTATGTTTGGAGTGAGCTCAGTCAGTTCCCAAAGTTAAGAGTATAATCAATAGGCAACAATACCAGTCTTTCAGCGCTGACTCACTTTCTCCAAAACTGATCAAGTGCTGTATTCATAACCCCTGGAAGGAGTTCTTCAAGCGCAGTATTTATCAACAACACCCACCTCCGGGCAGGGCATGACGAATGGCACTTTACCGCCTCGCGTAGCGTAAATTAAAAGACTCTGCTGTACCGACATCCAGTGACAGGAAATAAGCTCATGAGAGAGAGAGGGAAAACAATGGCAGGCAGTATGGAGCACCGCCACATTTTTCAAATAGAATGGAATTTGTACCCGCCCTCTAGAGTTTTGAGAGGCAATGGCCCCCTTAAGTGGTTTTCCGCTACTTTGTAATGCCATCAACGAGTGGTCTTTTCACAGCATGTTCAGGGTTTTTCCTAAGTGCCACCATAGGAATGATTCGGGACCACTGTTTGCTTGCTCGCTGCAGATGGTTGTCATTTTCCCCCCCGCAGCAAACCCCAGAACCTCCCCCCTGCAAACCCCAGAACCTCCCCCCCTTTATCTTGAAACATAGCAGATCTCCCCACTCTCAACTCTTCATACTGTCGTTTGAGGAAAGAAAATTCTTCAAGCAAGCTAAGATACATCAGAACAAAATGAGTTGCATTGGAAATGAGAGAAATAGCTCATCGATCAGCAGATATTTTCACTTGTTTTAAGAAGAATGACATTTTACTACTGAATTTATGTGAGTTGTTAAGAAGCAGTTTTTTTGCACTATAGGCAAATCAAATGGGGATACACAGGTCTTAATGTAATGGCCTCTGAATTGTCTGTATTGCTAGTTTGCACCTGAAACCACAGCTTCATGTTTCTCTCAAAGTTCTATTGATATATCTTTATTTTTTAAACCAGCGTAATCTGTGTCACTCATTCATTTCTCTACAGCAACTTGTAGGAAGTGTTACTTTGTAACTCTCTCCATTGCTGTGTAGCTAATGAAAATCCCTTTGAATCACATTGCTCTCTTGCTACAATTTCTTGTCCTCTTTGCTTTGCGCACTAAAAACTGCTGTCAAGAACATGCAGTAGTTTATCCTGTCCATTGACAGTAATGAGTCAAAGAATCCGGTCGGCATGCAGCCTTACCCAGAAAACATTTTGACGTTGAGTAAATGTTGATACAACGGTCTGCACCATTGCTGAAAACCTTTGTAAATAGAGTGCCGAAATGAAAGTTTAGACAATGTCTGATGTCACTCATAACTGCATTGCTTTGTGAAATCAGGACCTAAATATCTTTCTGATATCAGTTCAATACATTTTCCAAAGCTATATAAAATATGATTTTACTTAATAACATATATTAATAACCTATTTTACTTAATAAATAACATCAAATTGTGAAAATGTTCATGCTTGTTTGGTTTGATGTCGAACTTGGCAAACTCCTGCTCACTATCTGTGAAATGATTGCTTGGTCGTCTTCAGTATGTACTGCACAATGGCTTCTGCACTGCATTAACTGCCCCCTGTATTCTGTCACTACAGATGAAGTGAACGTTATAGAGGAGCTGTCCCTCCAGGTGTCAAACAGCAGCAACGCCTCCATGACTCTGGAGGGCAACAGGTGTCCGGTGCTGCAGGTGGGCCAGTACTCCACCCTGGCTCTCCCTCTGCGACAGCTCTTCACTGACGGGTACAGTTTCATCTCCAACATCTGCCTGTGTCAACTCTGTCTTTATAGTGCTTACCTATGCAAGTATGAAGGGTCTTGGTTCAAATTACTGTATCCATTTTGGAAAAAATGTGACTTGATGGTCAATGGTCAATATAAAAAAAAACCCCACAGATGATCACGTCTGTTAACATGTGCCGATACTCATAACTTCAACATTATTCAATATTGAGTTTTACTTTCATGTCATCCATAATTTTGTAAAGGTAGTTGTAACTGTGTTATTCTCATTTTGGCATGAAAGTCCTCATAGGTGAATGATAATAATAATCCCACTGATAATCCTATAAATATGATAAAGGGAATAGAATCTACACCGCAAGTTTAAAGCGAATGCTGCATGATTTCAGCTCTGAAATGTTTTCTTCCCATGGTCAAGGAACATTAGGTTTACAATATATTAGTAAACATTCACAACTATCGCCTATAGCCAGAAATTAGATTTCAGATACGTAATCTATGACGCCGCACCAATTTACAGCTCCACAAAGAATCAATTGGGAAAGTTGGAAAAGGTGACTCTTGATAGCATCCTAGATGATATTTTGGAATAAGGATACATTGTTTCTTTATGTTTGCACAGTATTCATATAAAACAAAGGCCATGTAAAAGCTCAAGTGGTGACAGGATTAGAGATATTCTCCTGGTACCAGAATTTCCTCTCAAAGTGTACTTGAGTAAGACATTGAACCATTACCTGCTGTTGAGGCGCAGGTAACACTGTGTTGAAATGCACACATGTATGTGTTTCTCAGATGGTGTGAAGGACAATGTGTGAAGAAACACATTCTCAGCCCTAAGAGTAGTGTGGTGATTGAAATGCTCTAAAAAAAAAAAAGAAACATTCCATGAGTCTCTATAGTCAGTCTGCAAATAAATTTTCATTGGAGATGTGCCAATCTGTAGATCTTTATAACATCCATAAATTAGAGGCTTTCCTCAGTTTATAGCTTCAGTAGCAAAATGTTCATGTCCACCAGTGTTGATTGTACTGTTCTTGGCCACGGGAATAGCATATTTGAATTCTTAAATTACTGGTAATCCTGTATGCCTTTCCATAACAGCAATATGAGTAATTTGTCTGTGTGTGTGTGTCAAGTCAAGTCAGGTTTATTTACTTTACAGAGAACAAGCCTACCTAGATCTAACTCATCAACAATCAGTCGCAAAACAAAATGACGCAATACAGTGTGTGTTTGTGCAACACAAAGAAACAAAACAAAGCAGCGTATTGGAAGTCATAACAGCCCTACCTAACCTATGCGTGCGTGTGTGTCCATGTGTGTTTGTGTGCAGGTTTGCAGATGAGTTCAGTCTGTTGGTGCAGCTCCAGAGCCCCCAGAGAGAGGAGTACAGTGTCGTCACCATGCTCAGCCCCGACAGCCACGTCATGCTGCAGCTGCGCATCAGCGCCCACGCTGTCATCTTCATAGGCACGCAGCAACGACATTATGAGTGAGTCCACCTCCTCAGTAGGGTTGGGCATTTTCAATTGTTTTGCAAGTCAAATAGGGATATTAATATTTAGAGTCCAACCGAATAGTCGAGCTTTATTCTTTTTATAGTCACACCGATGTCTCGGAACTAATGCTGCCTTCAAGTGCTTCTCTTAACCTTGTACTTCCACCTTCAGAACTCATAAATATGACTTGGTGTCCATTCAAGTGCTTAAAAAGTTATTTGTTTAGATGTTGTTTCTTTATTTTATGAATCAAACGGCACCAAGCTACTTTGTGCTGCAGCAATAGAGTGACGAGGAGTAAGTGTGCATGAGGCATGTAATCAATGTCGTAATGAATTTATCAGCCAACAGTTGTATATAAACAATCTGTTTTAGCTTTTGTAGCATGGTTATTAAACTCTAGGCTGGGTACTATTTGCAGCTGTTGTTTATTCACAACTAAGAAGACAACCTATAATTATGCACAAAATGTGTGACAATTCTAACTAGAAGGGCACTCGGAGAGCGCAGACCTCCGCCAAGGTTCGTGCTATTATTGCTTGTTCGTGAGTCGGATCCAGATCCGCTCCAAAATTTAATGGGTTCTTCCTTGGCCCATGCTACACCCTTCCACGAAGTTTCATGAAAATCAGGCCAGTAGTTTTTCCGTAATCCTGCTAACAGACAAACAAACAAACGGCACCGAAAACATAACCTCCTTGGCGGAGGTAATTATTTGTATAGAATGCCAAACAAAACATAATAATACATCGCTTTAACACTAATAGCAATTGTTGACAAGACTTCCATGCTTTCCTCCGCCTAAACATTGCATCTTTGCAAATCCAATGCCACTTGAGCAACTTGAGCACAGCACTCAACACTTGAAGGCAGCACTGGCAGCATGAGCAAGTTACATGCTACCCATAACAGGTCATTCTGTATTAGGCAATGACTGATGAATCGCTAAAGAAAATCTCATCAAGGACTACACCAATAGGCATGATCAGATTTAAAAGAAACTGTTAAGTTTCTAAATGTTAAGGTTTGCCCATCTTTGCTGTCAACTTCATTGGTGTCTTTTGGCCAAATGGTTAAATGTATAAAAATTCTTTGGAATTGCCATGATGATTTTCAGAAGTCTGGAGATTTTTGCATGAAATTCAAAAATGTTGGAAAATATCAAGGCCAAAGTTATTGGCCAATATGTAAAGTTGCTTGTTATAGAGCTGCCATCATGCTGATTTGTGTAGTGGGGGAGACTTGAAACCTATCCACCAGTTTGATTGCTCTAACTTGAAGGAATCATGCATCCCTTCCTGTTTGCACATCATAGTCATCAACTTTCTTTGTGCATCACAGTCAAACAGTTACAAGTATCAAAATTCTGTGAAATAGGAATAATGTAATATAAATAATAATGTAGGCAGTTCAAACATGCTGTGTGTAAAATTTGCTTGGTTGAGTCAATTTAGTAGTTTCATAAATTAGTAGTTTACAAATTTGCAGAAGCTTGGTCAATAGAGGGCGATGGTGAATAGATGACCGTGTCATCAGCATAATAATGAACAGTGGTGTGAAAAACTAATGACCCCAAATTACTTATGTACAATATGAGTAAGAAATGACTCGATATTGAACTCTGAGGAACCATCAATATGATTGATGAGCATTGGCTACTACAGTTGAGGATTCGACCACTGATGCTCATCCCTACCCCTTAGCTACTGTGTGTGTGTGTGTGTGTGTGTGTGCGTCTTTCTGTCTGTTTGCATTTGTGTTTGGCTGTCTCTTTGGTGGAGTGATTTAAGAGCTGTTTTATCTGAAAACTGGCAAGGTCCTCCTCTCTGCATGAACCACAGCACTTGAAGCAATACATCACTCTCAGACAGCAGACAGAAGTTGGCCAGAAGACAGACACACTTGGCTACTGTACCTTACTGGCACTTTTGCAGTACATTTGGCTTATAGCAGATACTTTTTAAGCATTTTTGTAAGTCATTCTTCACACAATCTCCACCTTTGATCAAGCCCTCCAATTTGATCAAGCCCATGCAGGCAGCAGATTAGCAGATTGGTTAGAGAGGCTGCCTAGCAGTCAAGATGTTGCTTGTCCAATTAATTGTTCAGTTCTAGTTCAAACAGTTTTCAAGGGTCCAAGGGCTGTGAAATTCACTCATCACCTAGATGCCCATGCAAACGTTCAACTCAAGAACAGAAAAAACAACAAAATTAAAGAGATATGATTACATAATTACCCATGTGGCTCTTTGTTATGACGTCTCTCAGGTTCCCAGTCGGCGGTCTGTCTGATGGTGAGTGGCACCATGTGGCTGTCAGTGTTTCCACCAAGCGGTTTGCGCTGTATGTGGACTGTTCCCTGGTGGAGAGCGTGGACTGGGTGTACCACGGCATGGGCATCACCACCGACGGGCTGCTCATGGTTGGAGGCATCATCGAGGGCTTTGAGACTCCATTTGAAGTAAGTGGTTTCCATCCAGCTTTATCTGTTTTTTTTCTAGATCTTCACTTGCTCTCTTTTTTTTAAAATATATATTTAACACTTGTTTACACAGAGCATAACTAGAAACATATTAACCACAAGCTGAATTCATAAAAACTGTAGAATAGAAGTTTTATTCTACTAGCACCGGTCAGATCCTCAGTTGACTTAACAATAAACTTCAGGATGAGTGAATGATCTTGGACTGGTTTTAGATGAGATCCTCTATAGCAACGTACTTTTAGAATACTGGCCCAGGTTGTTGTTCTATAATGTGTGTGTGTGTGGGTGTGCATGTGCGTGTGTGTGCACGTATGTGTGTGTGTGTGTGTGTGTGTGTGTGTGTGTGAATGTTGCGCGCAGGAGCAGGCATGCATGCATTTTGTGATGGTTTGTGAATGGACAAGTGGCTTATTGCCAAAAATCAGTGAAATAATACACATTATGCAATAGCCAAAGATTTTTTTTTAAAAGCTACAGTTACAAGGCAATAAACCATTCACAAACAGTGCAGTTCTTTTGCATTTAATCACAAAATGCATACATGCCTGCTCATGCACGCAACATGCACACACACACACACACACACACACACACACACACACACACACACACACACACACATACACACACACACACAGAGAAAAGAACAAACAAGCGGAGCCTCTAGCCCTATGGCCCTAAAATGCTTAGAATTCATGTGTTTGTTTTTATAAAGTATCCCTACAAAATCAATCTGCTCTAGAACCGTAACTTAAATTACCTCCCAAGCACCACTTCTACATAACATTACAGAGGAAACACTGGTGTGTGGTTGGACAGTGGAAGCCTGCTCACTATCCTCAGCCACCCCATCTTCTCCAGTCTACATAAAGACATCTCCATGCTGTCCCCAGGCCATAGTCCCCAGCTGCAGCCAGCATTTATGAAGAATGAGAATCAGATCGGGCAGTATGACTGAATCACCGTGGGGGGTCAGGAGAAGCATTATAGAAACAGCATCTGGCTTTGTGCTTAGCGCCAGTTAAAATGGATTCTCCATCGCTTTTGTTTCCCTCGGTGGCGACGTTTAACGGCGCTCCAAGGACAGAGCACTTCCTTACTCAGAGGTGGTGACAGTCTTCACTCTGGTCAGATGTGTTGTGCCGGGCAACGCTAAACCATATATAACCGCACTACACCTCTATCTATAACTCTCACTGTCATCCACTCCATTGCAACACGGCTGGAGGGGACACATTTTGCTTTCTGTTTCAGAGTGTTTATTTCCAAGCAGGCCATTTGTAATGCTTGCGGGTCAAAGCCAAAACTATAATTAAGCAAGACATAGAGAGTTTATGTAAGGTTAAAATGCAACAAACTTGAAATGCACTGCACATTTCACACAGAAGGGCCGAGAAAAATGCCATGTGCTTTCAGTGCTGTGGGTTTGAATCCAGCTCCAGTTTAAAGCCGCGATCACAAGATGTTCAATGCATTGTCCTCCAGTGGAAATTCATTCATTTGACACGAAAGAATATGTTGCCAGCAAGTCATTGCATTGCAGATTAAATGCAAGTGTTGAATGAATTCTATAGTACTGATGTATTGATAATGTGTGCCTTAACTAAAGAGTGTTGTTTAACCCCATTTTTTTTTTCAGATCTCTGTGATGTTTTTGTAAAATGTTTCATCAATGAATCAGATTCAGCTGTGGTGTACCAGTGTATAATCTGCAGGAGCCTAATCTGCAGAACTGATTTTACAAATGTTGTGAATTTTATTGCTGGCTCATCACTGGGAGAATAGCATAGTACAGAATTGTGATTTTGTTCAATAACTTGGTCAACAATTACAGTTTATCAGTTCATCTCTACACGTCAGTACGAGCCACATGATTCTTTTGTAGAACTCTGTACATAATGTACAGGTACATAAAGGCATTATGAATGCACGATAAGGAAGAAATCCCTTTAAAAATATGAATTATAATACAGATAATGCCTTTTCTTTCTATGACAATTAGGAATGTGAATGAATAAACAGCTAGTTGGTTTACAATATGGAAAAGTATAGATGGATAGTTCAGATTGCACTTTATTGATCCCGCGGGGAAATTCGGGAAACCTTCTTATATCAGTTTGTACTTCTGATTAAGATTAAGATTGCACTGTATTGATCCCTTAAGGGAGATTCTGGAAAATTCATTTACCAGGAGTGGGGTTTGAACCCACGCAGACATATGTCCATTGGATCTTAAGTCCAACGCCTTAACCACTCGGCCATCCTGGTGTATAGTCTGTGGAGTGATTACATGTTGATTACATGTTCTTTAAACACGAAGTTGCCAGAATAATGCAGCATTTTAAAGTAAATAATATGTAGAATTCACATATTTTATATTATTTATACTTGAGGGGGAAAAACATTCATTGCCTGAGTTGTGCACATGTCTGTTTTAGGCATAAATTGTAAAAGAGCTGTCATTTGCTCCTGTATTTGGAGTCGGGTGATTTTTACACTAGTGAGTTACGTAACTCAAGATCAATCATTAAAGAAATGACTCCAAATTCCTGTCCCACATGAAGATACTGTACACAGTGGATGTCTGTGATTTGACAGACACATGTCGACATCTGTAGTTTGACCCCTCTCTATTCCTGAGGTATTATGGGATTATTTCACTGGGCTGTTCTGCTGCAGAGAGCAGGGAGCATCAGTGAAACACGCTGGCCATGTGTTCACACTGCAAGCACCTTCTGAAATCGGTCAACAGAAGACCATTTATTTTACATGACCTCAGAAATATCAGATGATTTTGACTGTTGTCTTGTTTTGTCTTCTGTCAGCAGCAGTTGGCTGCATCACCTACCTGCAGCCAGTCTAGTGTTTTGGTGTTTTGGTGTTTTGGTGCATTGGCGCTACACCTAGCAGTCAGCTAGCTCAAACCGGCCTTTTTACAGTAGCAAGCCGATGTTGCTGCTAGTCATTACTCACAGTCTAGATAGACACGTAAAGGGCCGATCTCACCGCAGGGATTGATATCAACAGATCTTTATGTTCAAACAATATCCAAACCAATTCAAACTAGCTTTATTTTAGTATCAAATTATCTGATTGGCCACACCAGGAGCCCCAGTACCCCAGTTTACATGTGCAATCCTCAATCCCTGACAGAGATCCATAGAGGGAAATCTGTTCTCAGAGGGAGACAGTTGGATAACAGCAGTTCCCAAAGTGGGGTCCAGGGAACACTGAGGGGGTTCGAGGGGGTCCCCAGGAAAATGAGGAATAATTTAATTTCACTGTTCATTTTGTTCTATTCATTAGACAATCAGCACAATGAGAGAATGCATCAGGATGAGTATTTTATTCATAGGTTTCACTCTCCCCACTGTTGTTATCTCCCTACCTACAGTATAAACAGTATAACAGTAATGCAGTTGTATACAGTGCCAAGTCAAAACTAACAACACTTCTCAGATGGAGTTCCTTAGGATACAAACATATCAGTGTGGGATATGGGAGGTATCCTATCCTCTTTAATATCCTATTATTACATATTCCCGAATTTCCCCTTGGGGATCAATAAAGTGCAATCTTATCTTAACATATTTTTAAAAAAACTGGGTGATAAAGTCACACGTTTCCAATGTGGTTTCACATGTCACTTTCCTGCAATGGTCTTTTCAAGATGATGGCACAGTTTATCTCCCAATTGGCAGATTGTTTTTCTTTTTCAACTTATTAAAATGTTTATATGTTTTTTTGTTTGTTTTTTGTAGTGTATATAGCATATAGGCATTCTCTCTGTCTTCCAGCTTTGTTAGGTTATAGCCCTCAAAAGAATGGTCTTACGTTTTAGTTGAAGTGTTTATTATTATTCATTTTTTAACCACCATTATCCATATGATGTGCACTGGCATGCCTGAATTCAGCAAAACAATGTGAGGAATTTGCATTTTAACACTACACGTACGGTAAATTTTAAGTCCACATGTGGTCTCACTTAATTTGTGTATTGCTTGAAGTGATACTAATCTTTCCTTTAAACAAAGCCATTCATGCTGAACCACACACAGTCTGACGCTCTTACACACACTGACAGACATTCCTATAAACATAGCCTAGGGACAAAGCTCTTTTTTAGATCTAGTCTGTTGATGTCTTGCCTGTCATATTTGGCCCAGTGTCAGAGGGCCACAAGTAAAGGATCCCATGGGAACCTCAGTGAAATCTATGACCTGCGGTAACCTCCCTGTGTGTGTATGTGTGTGTGTGTGTGTGTGTGTGTGTGTGGAGGAGGGTGGGGGGTGGTTGGGGTTCTGCATATATTACATATGCACATATGTAATACTATATCCATACATGCATAAAAGGTCATTTTGATTCTGTGTGTTTACATTTTAACAATCAACACACAGAATCAGAATCAATTTATTGTGATGAGATGAGAACCTTGTGGGGAAATTGTATCAGTGGAGCAGCAGAATCGGGGCTAAAAAACAAACAAATCAAAGACTAGAGTAGGATATAGATATCAGCATAATAAATAAATAAATAAGCGGAAGATTGCTACCAAGAATTTTACAGATACACGTATATTTGCAGTTAACCGATTCCCACTGTTATACTATATAGTGCAAAGCCAAATGTGCAGGGTGTATAAATGCAAATGTGCATCATTAACTGCCCAGACTCACAGATGGGGGGAACACAATCTCCAAGTTAAATAACTGTACACTAAGATAATTTCACGGCCATTTACTGTGTTTTGACATTAAAGCGACCGCTCCGTCTCTGCAGGGTCAACTCCGACAGATGACCTTCCTGATGGGAGACCCAGGCGCCGCCCGGCAACACTGCAGCCACCACCCGCCGCGGTGTGGCGAGGCCGCCTCCAAGCCGCCGCGCTCCCCACGCACCAACAACGCCCTGGAGGTGAGGAAGGAGGGAGACAAGGAAGGAAGGAAAGAGGGTGGGAAGAAAGCAAGGAAAGAAGGAAGGAATTAATAAAAAAAACAAATAGACAAATGATGGGGGAAAAAAAGGAGTCACAGCAGAGTTTAGGAAAAATTCAGGTCATTTGACTCTTTATAGTGCTCTTTCTATTGAAATGCAATTGAGCTATCACTTGTGTACACAGCGGCACATTGAAAAGCACTGGCACGCAGCTGAGGTGTTTGAGGTGAATCTCCCAGATGCCTTTTGAAACCCACAGCGCAGACACCCAGACTCCTGGAGTTAATACTTTGACAGCAGAGCCTGTTATATTGTACGCAGCGTGATAAAAGACATCGGAGGCGGAGGATCAACAAAATGGCACTGACTCCTGTGGTTTTGATCCAGTCTGGTGAATTTAATGACTCGGAGTGTTTGGTTGTTCATTGGTTTAGGCTTGAATTGTGTTTTATACTTTATACTTTTTTTTTTTATTATTTAGAAATTTCCCCCCTTTGTTTCCACCCAGGAGCTACTTCTGTCCTCAAATGACCTGGAGGACTTGCTGGGGAAATCCAAGGACGACTCTTTCTTGGACTTCAGCCGGACTGTGAGTAGGACAGCATGGTGCCCAACCTGCGGAGAAACACTCAAGTACTCTTTAAACACATGGCCAGAAATTCCATTTTAATTGAGGTGATCAAAACAAACAAAGCAAACATGCAGTTGCCTGGTTCCCCAGCTGCGGCCCGGTGACGGCCCGCATAGCTGGAGTGTGGGGAGTTGGAGTGTGGGCAGCTGACCAGTCGTCATGGTGGTTGGATCCAGCTGTGGGCAGGCAGGCAGCTAGAGTCTTGTACACCGACCACTGGCCTGGTTTCACTGGCTTCGTTTCTCATCCGTCTCTGTCTACAAAACCGCCAGTCCAGTGTTTTGTTTTTGATGCAGGCCCGTCTGTCATTAATTAGCGCTGTGGGAAGGAGCCTCAGGCGTCAGAGGCCCCAACCAGCCATCCGACTCCTTGTCCTTGGCTGACTGATCTACATTGCGTGTGCATTTGTGCATGTGAGTGTGTGTGTGTTTGTTTGTGTGTGTGTGTGTGTGTGTGTGTGTGTGTGTGTGACGTCAGATGTCTGTGTGCCTGACCTGTCTGCCTCCTGCTCCATCAGTCTGTGTCTGTTCATCGGCCCCTGTTGTGGTAAAATGGCGTTGGAGGCATGCTTTGATTAATTACACCTCATTGTTGATGTTGATGAATATTTGAGAGCCATTATCTGATCAATTCATCTTGAATCCACAATGCGCCTCAATTATGCCAGCTTGGATTTTCAGAAATGTCATCAGACACAGGCAGTGATGTGATTTGCAATTTTTCACAGTTCACTATAATTGCTCAAGCATTTGTTGTGGATACACATAGTTTAGTTTCTCAGACGAAACGTAATATTCTTCTTGAAATGCAGAGGGTTGTTTACACTGGCATGTATACCATAAACCATAGTTTTGGCATCCACACGTGTTTGAAATGGAAACACTGGCAAAGCAAAGCTGGTTTTATTTACCTTTACATTTTCAAAATGCCTGAAATCATCTGGATCTGGTTCTCTTTACAGAATAGTGTATAGCCAAAAGAGCGATTGCAATCTTCAGATTAAAACACATCATGCCATGCCATGCCACGCCACGCTCCATCTCCTGCCAGCCCCACCTGGCACCAAGTTCATTCAGCTGGATGGCACTTGGATGCCGACATGATGTGGAACACTTATACCTCTCCCGCAGTTTTGTGTTGCAGAGACTGTATGCAGGAACATAATGTGCTTTCGAGTTAGAGAAATCTACTTTAGCTGGCCGTCTCTTTCTCATTTTTTGTCTCTGTTTTTCTGTTGCTCGTTTTTATTGTCTTACTATCTCCGACTCGCTGTATCTCTGTCTTTTTCTCTCTGCCTGTACCTCTCTCTCTGTATATTTATCTCTGTTTCTTGTTCTGTCTACTTGTCTGGTCAGTCTCTCTCTGCCTCTCTCTCTCTCTCGCTCTCTCTTTCTCTTTCTCTCCCTCTCTCTGTGCTTTCCCTTTCCCTGCAGCCTGTTTCTCATTAGATCCCTGCAGACCAGACCTGTAGAGGTACAGCAGTCCCGTCTCTGGGTCTCCTCGGACTCTGCACGTTTTAAAAATAACACTACCGCATTAACCGCTGTTTCTCTTTTGCTAAGGTCTGCTGCCCTGTTCTTTGAAGCATAACATTTCTGATTGTGGGGCCACGTTGTTGTGGTTTCCTGACTTTGATGCATGTCCTGTCTGGGGCCACTGGCCCCTTGACAGGTGCTCTCTGTAGGGATGTGGCACTGCAGCAGTTAATCTTCAGCTCTCCCCAATGTGCACTAAGATATTAAACACTCCTGGAGGTCAGAGACCTTAGCTAAATGCATAATTACAAAGCCAGAGCAGTGAACTTTAAAATAAGTTGATGGTTTTGAACCCTCATAACCTACACGTCTTTATATTAGTCACAAGTAGATTGAAACTTCCTTTTGTGTTAGAACTTTGTTTGAATTGTTGTTCACTTTGAATATTTACTCAGAATTTTTCTGTGCAACAAATTGTAATACTTTTGTCCTTGACGGTGATTTGAATGACTCAAATTGCTCACTTTTGCAAAGCAAGAATTTTGAGTCTATAAATTGGTTTGTGGAAAAGTAAGTGCGTGATAATGTGTAATTCTCTGTGTGCTTGAGTGTGTTTGTGTGTGCGTGTGTGTGTGTGCGGGAGAGAGAGAAAGAGACAGAGCGAGCATGACATGAGCATGCATGCGTTTGAACGTTGTTTTAAAGTTGAGCTTCACCTCTCCGAGGCAGACCAATTTGAGTCCAGTTGGCTGCAGGGTGTTTAGTTTTATAAATAGTTTGCACACCACTAACACTCGCTCCCTGAAGCTGCGTCTGTCAGAGAGAGAGACGCAGACACACGCCTGTGGTTGTAATGTTCCCTGTTCCATATCCTTTCACAACCAAGTGTGTTTCCACTCCAATCTCTAGAGAGGCCTCTTTTATAAAACTTGTCAAACAATGGCTTTCAACTGGCAAGCTGAGACTTGAAAAAAAAAAAAACTGACGGAAAAAAATTATCCATCACTTTGACACTTTTCCATGAACTCTGTTAATCCACCGTGGTTCATATCGTATTTTCCTTAAAGATAAACCTGGCAACGCTTTCTTATTAAATGACTTTGCCCTTGCTGGCATTTTCATGTCCTAGCGGAGCCTCATGTTAGCTAATGCTGGGTATTGTGTAACTTCTTTTGAAGCTGGTAATTTATGAAGTGCCTGTTAAAGATGAAGTCCAGTGTCACACATCTGAGAGTAGGATTTTGGATTGACAACTGAAAGAGTTTTTGTAACCAAACAGAAGATATTCTGCCTGGTGTTGACATTATAGGATGTTTTTTGTCACTAAATGGCCTGGTAAAATGTTTTATTTTGCTTACATGTAAGTCAAATAAGTATCATGTAGAGTTATGACAGACTGTTGTGTTTTCCTTTTCTCACAGATAATCCAGATTTATTGTGCAATTGAGAAGCTATTGGCCATTTGACAAACCCTTGGGATTAAACAAGAAGAAAAAAACATTGACAACAAGACTAAGGCTTAAGGTAGAAACGGTGTTGTTAAGGTAGAAACGGTGTTGTTTATTTAAGGTCAGTAGTTGTGTTTGTTTTCTTTCTGGCTGTAGATAGGAGCACTAGACAGATCATATTCAATTCAGCAGCATCAATCAACAGTACATCTGTGTAGAAATCTATCATTCCAGACAGTGAAACACCATCAGGAGTGAACTTGCAAGATGACATTGATACTGTAAATAACAAGCTATAGTACAAGCTTGACAGCTGTGAGCATCTTGGGAAACAGCTGTAAGTGTTTTTCTATGACAGTCCTGGATCCAGACAACACCTCTAATCTTTTAGCAACACTTATTGAGAAGACAAAGGGTTTGGAGTAGAAAGATGTTACAAGTCATCTGTTTACCATCTTGGAAAATATCATGACTACCGAATGAGCAGATTGATGCAGTAGGTTCGGCATTGAGAACAACAACATGTAATGATAAGGTCATTTGTTATAATGTAATTGAAACGTAATGATTATTTTAAATAAGACACATTTAGATCTTTGATAAAATGTGTTGAAGTGTGCTTTTAGTTGCATAGATCGATCTTTATTATAAATAAAGCATTTTAATAACTGCATTTTAGGTGAGAAGATTTGTTGAGGTTGTAACAAGTTTGAGTAGTTTGTGACAGTTTAGCATTACATAGACAATTTTATTTAGAATTTTGTGATATTTTCTTCTTCTTTTGCTTGGAGGTTGTATTTTTTCTTCTTTCTAACACTAATGATGAAGATGTAGTGTATGATTTTGATGCATCAATTACCATAAAATGCATTTTTTTTTCTCCCTACAGGGCTGTGTAGCTTCACTATAAAAGTTACTTGCACAGGCATTTCACACATCTGTAGTTCCATCCTTCTGTCTCTCGGTGACATCAGCACATATAGATGCTTTCCCTTCTTGTAAAAATAAAAACATAGCATCCCTTTTTTTTGAGAATGCCTTGTCAAAATATATGAAGCTATCATTTTGCCCAGATCTGATATGGTTCTAGGTCAATCCCAGGTCTGCTTTGTTTTTGTTTTCTTATGTGCCAACTGCATATGTGGAGAGATGCTTAAAACTGTGTTCTTTAAACGGCTGGAAATTTACCAGAGCTCAATCTCTCTGTCTGCCTCTGTCACCGTCACCCTCTCTCGCTCTCTGTCTCTGTCTTTCTCTCTGCTCTTTGACTCTCTCTTTTCTCCCTGTTTGATTCTCTCTCTCTCTCTCTCTCTCTGTCTCTCTCCCTCTCTCTGCTTTTTGACTCTCTCTCTGCTCTTTGAGTCTATTTTCTCCCTGTGTTTGATTCTCTCTCTCTCTTTCTCTCTCTCTGTCTCTCTTTCACTGTCTTTCTTTTACCTGCTCACCTGGCCAAGCCGCTTACTCGGCCAGCGGCAGCAGCTTACTGGGGCAGAGGTCAGAGGTCAGGGCCAGGTCAAAGTCATCTAGCTGGGCTAGACAGACAGAGAGACAGACAGAGAGGTCAGCCTGCATTTTCCTCTTGTCCAAACAACCGAGGGGAGATGAGCTGCTCCTATGAAGCTATCATTATGGCTGTCATCACTGAACTCTGTATATTGTACCATCTGCTTGTCAGGATAGCAGAATCAGTATGAATTGCTCACTGGTGTGTGGATAAAAAGCTGATATCACCCTTTACTGTTGGGGCTAGAATCAATAGGTTGTCACTGGATGTTAGTTATGCATCCATATGATGCATTCCTCTCATGTTCCCATTCAGCCAAGAGCAACATCTTGTCATGCCAACAAACCTCACATTCCCTCCTTGACCCTTTATTCTGTTCCCCTTTTTTTCTGTTCAATTCTCTGTTGTTCCCCGCCAAATATTGCTGCCTCGGTGCCACACACAGAGCGAGCGTGAGGTTGCCAAACAGCCAGGTTTGCCAGGTTTCCTAGCAACAAAGACGGAGCGGAGCAGGTAGACCTGCTGACAGACCTCCTCAACTCTCAGACATGAGGCATCTCTAATAATCTGCCGCAGCCAGCCAGCAAGCTGTAGCAACGCCCTCCAGTAGATGAGTGACCCATGTCAGGGCCTCGGTTTTTATTCCTGATGTTATATGGTTTTCTGCCAATATGCAAAACATAAATCCTGTAGGGCTTGGCTCCAAGATGATAGGTCTGGATCTGCTGAAAAACATAGTTGCAGTGCAGATGTCAGGCCATTCCTACTGTATCTGTTGGCTCTTCGTGCTTCCTCTGTGATGAGGTGATTAAGTGGGTGTGAGTGCTTTACGATCACATCAGAGGCAGGGAGCGGTAAATAATTTGAGGCGGCGTCAAGGACACTGTGATATAATACTCATTATCTGTACAGCTCCACCCTTTACAATAGCACTGAAATATAGCCAGATACTACAGGGTAGTTGAGCGAAATGCAGTCACACAAACTCTTCTCACAGGTCGTAACTTTATACTTATTCAGTCCTCTTTTAAATGATGTGCATTGGTGTGTGCTACAGTTGAATGAATGCCACTTGAATGTTGTAGCCTTCACAATATGCGTTCAATATTTATGTTCCGTATAATAAGTCCCGTATGGGGTTGAGCAAGCTATTTTTAAAAGATCAACACTGTGATGCTTCGGCATCTCAAGGAACACTTTCAGGTCTGTACTCCCGGCACGCTGGGCGCCCCTCAGCAGAACCGTTGGCATTGCAGGAAGATGAGACACAACAACACAAACATGTCAGAGCAAACCACCGAGCATCAGAGCTGTAACAGATGGAAGGGGGTGGCTCTCATTTCCCAAGACTGTGTAACAGAAAAGGCTAATATAAAACAATCCGATCATGGTGGGATGGATCCTGGAGCTGATAGAAAACCACATATTTCTGGGCTTTCCTTTGAGCATCAAAGACTAAGTAAAGGGCACATTCCAGTGCGAGCAAATGACTCTGGTAAATAAAAACACAAAGAGAGGGGAATTCTGCTTTATTTTGGCTGTAAAAGAGGCATATGCTGTCCTTCCCATCTGAATGGCATGTTTATTAAAAAACAGCAAGGTTCTGCACATTGTCAACCTTTTGTTTCATACCCCCAGCTATTGGCTGAGCAGTAATTATTTAGCAGCTTGACAAACATTAGTGGTTGATGATTCATAACTGGTTCCAATATAAAATGAGGTAATTACAGAAGAGCTGGGAGGCCTTGAAATCATGGAGGATGAGGGGAAGTGGGAGGTTGAAGGAGCGGAGGAGGATGGAGGATGTGGAGAGGAGAGGGTGGAAAGGAAGAAAGGGATGAGGTCTTGCCCTAGTTGTTTCTTTCTTTGTCGTCACCAAGCAGCCCAGCACCCTGTCGTCGGAGCCTGCGGCCCCAACACGCTCGAGCTTATAATTTTCCTCTCTCACGCTGTAATTTAGTACAGGGTATCTATGCTGCGAAAATAAATCAGGCGTGGTAAATGCGAGGTGATGGAGAGTTGTCATAAGAACGCTACATCAGCAGCTTACCCTCGCTCTCCCTCTTCACCTCTCACCCTGCGTTAATCACTCCAAGAGGACAGAAATCCGCACACTGCAGGTCCCGCTCTTAAAATTCAATTAGGTTTACTTTCTCAGTGCAGGCAGCGGGGGATCTCTGGAAGCCATTATGCGGTGGGGAGGACTAAGATGTGCCGGGAAGTTGTTTAGAAATAGAAAGAAATCATTGATATCCCCCACACATCTGCCCTGCAGTCTTCAAGCACCCACAGAGGGTCTGTTCACCTCAAATCAACCTCCCTTTGCTCTCATTCAGTTATATTGCTGTTTATGCTAGACCACCTCTCCTTTGTTCCTAATAGACATGAAGTAATCCTTCCTGTGTCGGGGAGCTGCCCCACTGTTCTGTTCTTTGACTTGGAGTGAACGCCGGAGGAGGTCTCCTCTGCATCTCGCCCTCGTCGTGTAAATCAAGCCGACCTCAGAGAATCTGTGAATATTTCCCCCCAGTGTTCTCTCAACTGCGGTTATTTTATTGCATTGGGAGACTTATTCCTGCCTCCATAGCATGTAATCCGTGTGGCCAATGCGGCTTTCCCCTCCTCTAATTCCCATCCGCACATTTTTTGAGGTCTTGGGTTGTGTGCAGGCTCTGTCTAACCAAAAGGCCATTCGTGTCTGGAAACGGCGGGGATTCCCTCACATTCTCGTTCCCCTTTTTCTTCATTCTGCTTCCAGGCTCTTCACTCAGCAGTTGGAAGGATTATGGAGCAATATTCACTCTAGCAGAGTTTTAGTTTCCCATGATGTTGTGGTTACTGTGTTGTGCCAATAGCTAGCTGTGATCAGATGTTCACTCTCACCCTCAATCTAGAACGATTTGGATGTTCATTCACTGATGAGTTGTGTGTTTGGAGTGTGCGTTGCATGCTATGACTTTTTGTGGGTGACAGTGATAGACTATGTATTCTGTTGAACTTTTTTTTTTCAAGATTTGTTTTGCGTTTGTGAAATATAAATTATAATTCTTTGACTGCACTACCTTTCTCTCTGTCATTTTCTTGCTCTTTCTCACTCTCACATACACTCTAATCCACTCGGAGACAACTGTTTACAGGGGCCGCCCCGGGGCTAATGGGTTGGGCTAAGGTGTGCGCTACATGTATGCGGATCTCCGACATATGCCAGAATGTATGTATTGTTTATACAAGATGTAAGGTGGGTGCTATAGTGAAAGGGTGTGTACCCGGTAGGTGTGTGGGTGTGTCTGCTGAGAGTTGGATCAGCCTCCCCTCCGAGCGTCTGCCTGCCTGTTGGTACAATGTGAACATACTGGAAACACAGACAGACCTGTGTCTCCTGCAGTCATGCACTGCCATGTTGGATGGTACTTAGTGCTGGGATGCCTGCTGCTGGATTTAGACGGATTGCATGTGCAGAGCCAAAGGCTACTGAAAGGAAAGGTACTGCCTGGTGCGACCCAGTCCACAGACTGCTTTTATGGGTGTAGAATTTCCATTCTGTTATGATTTTCATACGTTAAGGTAAAGTAGGCTGCTTAATGCTCTGCAGACCATTGCATTGATTGATATAAAATTTCCATTCTATTTTGTTGTACATGCTTTAAAGTGAAGTAGGCTTATGCCAATGCTACTTTGGTTGGTGTTGGATCTCTATGCCGTATACATATACAGTTTACATGAACAAGGTTACTTGTTTACTGGTTGCAGTTCACATATTGGAAAGTCTGAGTCATATTGATAGTCATATGTTGATATTTAAACTCTCACTCTCTCTCATCAAACTGTGAATAATAGCAGTACCATGACACAGTGTGATGATGCTTTCATTGAATTCAGTGTCATTTTATTTATGATGCACTGGGCTGAGAATGTTTTTTTTTTTCAGCTTTTTCATGTTTAATGTTTTTATTTATTTATGTTGAATACCGGCTGTGGTTTTGACGTTCAGATCAGAAAGGTTTACTATGTTTTTCAGTTTTTAAACAACCTTAACAAGGCCTCTTGTTGGGTTAGGGTGGTGATACACTTGGCAAATTTAGGGCAACTGCATAATGCTCCCAGAAATACACAATGATGTGACATTTTTCGACTGGGTCAAAAGTTACTCAAGTGCTTCCTGGCAACAACATATTCCCATGTGATTAAAGCAACATTGTTGAGTCAACTCCTTGGGCTCTGTTGTCAGAGTCTTGACATTTAACTACCATGACATTTTTGAGGAAATATTCTTCTTTGTTTTTGAAGAATTAACATCAGGTCACATTTCTTTTCTAAAATGGATATATACAGTGGTAGCTATTGTGGAAGCCCACCGTATATATTGTATGTCTATCCTGCATTAGTACTGCAGAAGATTCTATTTTGAATGCCATACAGTAGAATCAAATTGGTATATTGTAAAACAAAGATGTTTCTCAACCAACTAGTCATCATGCCATTTGTCGCAACTTCCACTGGCTGAATAGAGAGCTAAACTTGAGTTTTCATACAGGAATAGAGCAAAAGTGCAGCGTTCATTCAGCATGTATGTCGTATAAAGTGTTGCTTCTGCAATGTCGACATGTGTAGCTTTTTGTAATGAAACCCTTATGGCTAGTATGCATGATATGGAAGTAGTGTTTGTTTGTGGACTTGGTAGAGGACAGACCTGACCCGGTCTCAACGGGTTCTAAGTGTGAATCTTTGTCAGCTTAATCTGTCAGGGCGTGTCGAAACCACCTATACTTAAGGCGCTGGTGTAGCCCACAGAGGCTGCTGCCGTATCTTACGCGCACCTCTCAAAAAATGTAACCGTGTAACGCAAGACCGCAAGAACTGTGATTGGCCTGCTTCGTATTTCCTGCTATCTGCATCTGGGTAATGTCCGCTGATAGTGAAGACAACATCGAGCAGATCGAAGAGAGGTTAACAGATGTGTTCATTTGTAGGACATCTCATCCCCAAATTATAAAGACTACCAGATGACGCTGAATTTGTGGTGAGAAATATCCCAGAAAAACGAGTTTCAGAGAATGTAAACACTACTACTTATGTTGTTATTACTTCTGTGAGACGCAATTTCACAAGTTCTCCATCCAAATTTTATTATTTTCACTTTGTGTCTCAGAAATAAACATAATTCTGCACAGTTTTTTATTTATCACATCGTATCGTGGTTGTATCGAATCATGAACCCCATATCGTGTATCGAATCGTATCATGAGATCAGCATATCGTCCCATCCCTAGTTCTTTTCATTTGTTACATTTTATTAATCATAGAACATTAATTGCTGTTCTTCATAATCTTCTAATGATTATTATACTTGCTCCAACCTCTGCAATACAGTGTATTTGTCCCTATTCCTGAAAGATCAGACAACTGTGATCATGTATTTTTCCAGGCCAGTTTACCTACTGCTGCTTGCAAGACCCAGCCAGTCTGAGAGAGGCTGCATACCTGTGTCTTGCCTAGATTTACGGACCTTGCCATTTGATTAGCCCTTTGTGGGTGCAAGTGTGCATTGTGTGCGTGTTTGTGTGTGTGCACATGTGTGTGGATAGCACTCTAGCCTGCAGCAGTTGAGTCAGGCTGTTAGGCCTCTCTGGGTTTCTCAATGTGTACAGCCTGTAACAGAGGAGCTGTCAACTATACATGCAGAGAGACTTGGAGGACAGATTTGTGCTGATGGAGGAACACAGTGATTTGTAATAACCATTAATCTGGTCCAGGTGTGCTCAGCTGACATTTGCCCTAATTTTATTTTACTGTATTTTCCCACAAATATTTGTTGAGAGTTGCAGACAAAAAACGTCTGAGCAATGATCTCTGTTTTCCATCAGCATTTGGTGGAAGATGGTCACGGATACTTTGCTTACATAAATAAAAGTTGAAATACCCTGATAGAGGAGTTTACTTTATTTACTTTATTATCAATTGCACATGATAAATAGCGTCTTATTTATGTACTGCTGTGAAATATCACATTTTTGAAATGCCATCCTCTCTAAGTTAAGCTGCATTGGTTAGCGGTTCATTTATAATTGTTTTTGTTTTTTGTCCGAGTTTGAAATAGGAGAGTTTATCAAGTTTATGAATTCTGAACATTTTTGCACAGTTAACCTTGTTCAGGCTCATTAGTAAAAGAAGTGAAGTATAAAGTAGGACATTTGCTGTAAAATAGCGGAGTAGTGGAGTAGAATGCTAAAGTAAATTCTCTGGTGAAGTGTCACCAAACAAAGTAGCTGAGTACAGTCGTATTTATCAAATAATTAGTTACTCTACTTCCAACCCATCAGTCACTATGGAAAGAGCTTATAGTGAACAAGAAGTGTCATTTGTAGTAGTAGTGGGTACGTTTACATGCATACTAATAGTCTCATCCTGACTTGATTGAGGCAATACTACAATTATGGCAACAGTCACTTTAACAACTTAGCCTGATTTCATTCAAGTGTTTCGTTCACATGTAATTTAGGTCACATATGCAGTTGACCTGGAAGAGGCAGCGGTGCATTTGTTGAACACCTGACAACATGGCACAGAAAATAATGCCTCTTGCATCAAGGCAATCTGTAAGTGCATCAACACGAACAACAAAGAATAGAAAAAACATCTGACAAGTCCAGACATTTTTCATCTGATATAAAGATGGCCGCAGGCTGAATGCCATCAGGTGACATCCGTCTCTGACTAAACTAACCTGGCAGTCATTAATCCACATAAACCCGGGTTACTGTTAGGAAATCACGTTACTTCAAATTATGTACAAACTTGACTTGAACTATCACCTAAATTTATGGTTCACAGTAACTGAAGTGTTGTGTGCATGTAAGTGTACTCACTGTAACAACCTCCTATAGTGTCCGTATAGTTGTTGTTGGACAAAAAACATATAAAATATATAAACAACATATAAAAACAACTTTTCACAAAAAAATAGAAGAATTGTTATTTTCTAATTGACACTTTATAATTAAGTTATACATTGGGTTTTAACCGGTTTCAGGGGCCCAAGGGATGTGAAATTCATAAACACATACATTGCAGTTATTAGTTGTTAGAGTTATTAGATTTTCATGTGACAGCAGCATTAAGGAAGCATTATGGAAGCCTGTGAAATTGTGCTGTCTGTTCATCAGCCTCCAGCCATCCATACTGACAGTGTGTGTGTGTGAGTGTACCATATGACACCCGGACTGCCATTCACCTATAGACTGGGGTGGGCCCACAATCATATTGTGCTGACTTGACACTTTCACATTGTGCCTCCCCTGCACATTGCCCCAGACAGTGCAACTGTTGTTCGGATACAAAGGCACACACACACCCACACACACACACACACACTGAGTACACACAGTGTGCTTGCTTGCTTGAGCCTGCTACTATAGAGCCCCTAGAAAGACAGGGAGTATAAACAGTGTCTTGGCACACGATATAAAAGCTTAAAGAATTACTTACTGCGATCATTAGGGTTTTGTCTGACAGGCTATCTATTCAGATGCATGGTATGTTTAGTCTGCTGTATAGATTCTCTTTTAAGCTGCTATCAGTGGAATTTGAAACCTGATGACTTTGGCAACCCCTTCAGTCCCTTAGTGGTAGAGTTATACATCACTGTCACAAAGAGACTCACTACTTGTTCTCCCTCCTCTGCAGAGAGAAGACAAATATGTATACAGAAGAAGAGATATGAAACTGTCATATGCAAACTGAATAATGGAACTGGAATAAACTTGTGTAAGGAGGCGAGTTATTTTTCCCATGGTGTAAGACGTGTTCACCAGGAGCCAAATTCAAGTCAGTCAGTGAATCAGTCAGTCAGTCAGCGCTCTCTCTCCTCATATTGAGTGATGCTCGCTCGCCCAGTGTTACAGTCTCGCTAAACTTTTCTGGAGAATATTTTAGTTACAACTAGATTGAGCAAGCAAAGCCGTTTTTCTGCGTAACAGCTGTGGATTTTCTTAATGTTGCCTAATGCTAATGAAATGGCACTCTCTCTCCCCTCCTATTGAGATTGAGTGATGCTCGCTTGCTGTTACAGTCTGGCAATGTGTGTGTTTGTAACTGCAGTGGAATTTATTACGTTTGACCAATGCTAAACATTTTGGCAGGAAAACAGCTATTATGTCATACTGAATGACAGCTAACCTACTAGAGTGTAGCAATATAGTAGAGTGTTTACATCAACAGTTTTTATGACTTTTTCAACCCATTTAGAGGGACATTGTATGGCGTTTTGACCAATTAGTAGATTATCTGGCAGTTTTTTACGTTATCAGTTGCTACATCCCTGTTTCTCCCATCTTTCCTGTCATTTCAACTGCATACTGTCTAATGAAGCAGATATGCCTAAAAATAATGTCACATGATGAATAGAAATGACCTAGGTTGCCATGTTTCATGGAGTGTGTCTCTCTGTGGTGAAACAGCAGTGTTTTACAGCTATCGGCTCCTGACTGACTGGCCAATGTGTAAGAGAGTAATGGTACTCCAAGCAAGCACGGCCTGCTGGGCTGGCGCTCTTAGGGATATCTCACAGACTCCATGGGAGATAAGCTGAAGGGACGGTGTCGGCCACAGGAGATCCAGTGTCGGCTTATCAACAAGGGGCCGACTGGCCGGCTGTGGCCTGGGCTCAGGCAGAGAGAAAGGGGCTTTGTTTTCAGAGCTGGAGCACCTCGCTGGTCCCTTGTCCATCTCACTCCTTCAACGGCCCTCGCTAGCCAGCCAGTCCTCAACCGGCTGGGTATTACTGCAGATTTCTGAAGACTCACAGTGGTTCTAATATTTCAAATTTGATGAATGAAATCCAGATTGTTTCTGTGTAACAGTTGGGTATACCATTTGTTTTTGATAATGCTCAGACCATGCTCAATTGATTACAGTAAAAAAAATGCCCATAACTAGGAAACCTGAGATGGTTTCAGTCCATAAGTTTGATACTCACCGTACTTCCGCCTCTCATTGCTCAGAGATAGCACTCTATCAGTAATATGAATAAGCTTGAATAATAGTAGTATAACTTTTTAAAAAACTAAGCAATATTTCACCCATTTCTTTTTTGTTTTTCTCACAGGGAGGAAGGGCCGCTGAAATAGCATTAAAACTATATCACCTTCATTTGAAATCAATGGTAATTAAATTTGTTGCAGTAGACTGGCAGCTCTACTCGGTCAGGTAGCTCATCCACCCTCTTTCATTGTAGGGAACAAGGGAAGCGCTAAAAATACCGGTTTTCAGGTAGGGATGGGATGATATATATCCAAAATCAATATATCACATTACAAACATGTGACAATACATATCGTGGGTTAAATTGGTGTTTACATTCTAGCAAGTCAATGTCATTGCTGGAAAGATTTGTGGCTCAGAAATAAATTATTCTGCAGTCATACTTTATTGCTATTGAACTTTTATTTATCACATCGTATCGTGGTCGTATCGAAGGGTGAATCCCATATCCCCTATCGAATCATATCGTGAGATAAGCATATCGTCCCATCCCTATTTTCAGGACATTCTTTTTCCTGTTGACATCCTTACTGTGGGTTGATTAGTACTTTTATACATACTAGATGACATGCATGTTTTTCACCTCGCACACGAGTCTCCAAACTCCAAAACACTCCCTTGTCTCTGTACCTTTAGCACACACTATCCTTTTCTTTCCCTCTCCTCTTCTGTTTTCCCTGTCCTCCTTCTCTCCACACTCCTGCCTCCCTCTCCCCTCCTCTCCTCCTCCCCCTGTCCTCTCACCAGCAGCAGGCTCCTCTCCACATGACTCCCAGCTCCACTTTACTGCTCTCCATTTCGGCCCATTAGGGTCATCAAACAAAATTTACAGCCCCTTGGTCCCTTCCCCTACCAGGCCTCTCTCGATGGGCCACTGTTCCCCAGGCCCAACACTTTGTGAGCAATAGGAGTGTGTATTTTTGGGGTTTTGTGTGTGTATGTGTGTGTGTGTGTGTGTGTGTGCGTGTGCATGTGATGCAATAATGCAATAATGTCTAGCGAGGGGGAATGCCCAGGTTGTAGTGGTATGTGTGTGTTTTTAATTCCAGAGTGTTTTTACTGTCACCTCTGGAGACCACAGAGCTTTAAATTGTGTGTTTGTTTTGAAATCGTGGGTTTATTTTATAAATATATAAAGACATGTTTTTTTGATGTGGCTGAGAATGCAGAGTGTACACAGATATGTGAGTCAATAGAGCATTACATTTAACATTTGCATTTTAAGATTTTAACCAGAGTGATTTACAGTTAAAGGGTCATTGTGCTTTGACAATGGATGTTGCTGATTTAATAAGATGGAAAAAGAGAGAGGTACAAAAGATTTTTTTAACTTCAGACAATTGAGCAAGTAGAGGATATAGATAAGGGAGAGGGGATGTGGTTCAGGGGGACAAGGGAAGGTAAAGCGTTAATTGAAGAAGTGAGTTTTAATTCCCACATTGGAAACTAGGGAGTAGCTCTCTGTCCTGTCTATAGAGGGAAGGTAATTCCAAAACTGGGGAGACAGGAGGGAAGAGAGTCAAAGCCAGGTGAAGCCTTGACCAGGTGGCTGGAGGAGAGGGACAGCTAGGCTGCCAATAGTAGCAGTTTGTAGGGTTGGACGATGGGTGGAGGTGCTATTGGACAGTTGGTTGTCTACAGCCACACGAAGACTCTCTTGGCCGTATCAGCAGGAGACACCGTAATGCTTTTAATGGCGATGAAGGGATCTTCCAGAGGACAGAATTTGCCAGGGAAAAAATGCAGCTCAGTCTTGTCAAGGTTGATCTCGATCTGGTGGGAGAACATCCAACTAGATATGTCAGCTTGGCAAGCAGAGATGCGCGCTTCAACCTGAGTATCAGAGAAAGGAAAAACAGTTGATAGTTGCACTGCAATAGTAGAGGTTGTCGGATGTGACAACTGAGCCAGGAGGATCAGGACGGAGGATAAAAAAGCAGCTCTAGCAGTGTGGAGTGTCTCAGTGCGCACACACAATGAGCACAGTCTCAGCAGAATGGGCCGTCTTGAAGCCAGACTGGTTTGGCTCCAACAGGCTACTCTGTAAGAGATATTGAGATGTTAATTAGAGGCAACGCTTTCAAGTGTTTTGGAAAGAAAGGAGAAAATCAATACCGGCCTGTAGTTTTTGATGGCAGATGGGTCGGGGTTAGTTTTCCTGATAGGATAAGTAACTCTGGCTGGGTTGAAGGCAGACGGTACGAAGCCAGATGTCAGTTGGTGATGGTTGTCAGGGATGGAAGCAGATCAGCAGCAGCGGTCCGGCCAAGGGGAAAGCTTCGAGAGAGCAGGAGATAGGCTGAGTGGAGGAGACAAGTTTTAGGTCTTTAACTGGGACGAGAGGAGAGAGAGATGATGTTATGATTCTTTTCTCCTGTAGGGCTTCATGATATTAACAAAAATCATATTGTGATTACAATTTCAACTCGTGATAAATGAGGTCACAGCTTTCCTCTTTACATGATTTCTTTTCCAGCACTTAAAAAAAGGTAAAAATTATTTTCGGTGGAGGATGGGATGATAATGCTTAGTGTTTACTTGGTTTGAATAAAATGCAGTTAACTTGATTTTTAGGTCACAGATTCTGCACATACATACAATACAGTGAAACAGATTTCTCTCTAAGAAGTAATTGCTGTTACTCATGATTTAGAAATTGCAATAGGCCCTATTGTGATTCTGACATCTTTTTTTGATTAGTTGTGCTGCACTGTTCAGCAGGTACATGGCCTATGCTCTCAACCCAGAACTGTTGTTTTACTATTGGTTTGGCTCACTGGTGGTTGTTAAACTGTGCAAACAACAATAATTTAACATTTATGATGTTTGTTTATTGTCCCTCAGAAAGACTCTCTCTTCACAAGTCTACCACAACAACGCATAGCCACCCAATAAGACATCCACATCCCATCCAAAATAGCATCATAAAAACACCAAAGCAAACTGAAATACCGCTGTAGTTATGTCTGAGAGACTGACCTCACTTCTTCTAACTCTTGTTGTGTTTTTCAACAGAATGTGTTTCTGCGGCAGGAGAGCTCTCGAGGGGACGGGACGGTGCCTTCAAGGCCCAATCGGAAAGGTTCAGCCGGCCGCGGGGACGTGTTTGTGGTGGATGAGGACACTGACTTGTTGGATCCAACCTTCCAAAGCGGGGGACAGCTCAACCCTCAGTGGAAACCTACCAGACAGGGAGCCAAGGGAGGCCAGGAGGGCAAGCCTGAGCTCTCCTCTAAACATCTGGAGGACAACATTACCACAGACAAGACTGACTCAGGAGGCAGGGGTTCGCAGCTCTTCCCGGGGAAACCGTCCGATGACATCATCATTGACCTGGACACTGGGAACGCCCCCAAGAAGCCCTCGGTGGAATTTCCTGCTGCTAAGATCCCTACAGACCCTTTCTCCCCAGACTCAAATAAACTGAGGGAGGAGGAAGACAATGAAAGGCCCAGGTCCGGCTCACCTACCCCCCATGTCCCCTCCTCTGGTCCCCCTGTGAAGGCAGTGGTAGAGGAGCAGAGACCCATCACCACACAAAGCACCACCCAGCCTCATCAGGGAACCAAGCACAATGGTAGCCAACCAGGCAAGGAGCGCCCAGGCATTGTGACTATTGTTTCCAGAGATGGAGACCTGGTCCTGGGCTCAGATGGCAGGAGGTACCGGCTCCAGAGAGGCCCTCCAGGCCGAATGGGTCCCCCAGGGAAGGAAGTGAGTGGTCTTATCCCCTTTCTGTTGCTCTAATATCCCTCTGTCCTATGTATCCAAAACAGGGAGGCAAAGGCAGCAACTATAATCAATGCCGTATTTGCATTTTACATCGCACATTCAGACACTTCTTTCAGCAAGAAGTCCTCTTTAGGTCATTCTGCCTGATGTAAACTGCTCAGTGATAAATTATAATCTGTTCTACATGAAATGTTAATATTGCTTATAGCACCTTTTTGGATATTGCTCGTCACGATAAGGTTTGTTTCCCAGTGATTAAACATAGTAAATCCAATGTATCACATCAAAGTTATCTAATGTTGTTGGATGAGAAAAAAAGGCAGGAGAAGCCTTGTGAATGAAGAAAGTGTGACGCTTGTTTATGCCTTACAGTTTACAAAAGCTGTTCTCCATCAATTACAATCTGAATCTGATCAAGGGAGGTTATGCTGCTCCAGCATATGTTGATCCACATGTCTTTGATGCCGCTCTCTGAACACTCAGAGAACCACAGCTTAAGACTGAACCACAAGTCTCAACACAGTTTGTCATAGCATTACTCATTCTGACAAACATGACTTCTTGCCTCAAACCCATCTGAGTGGTGCAGAGGAGTAAAGTCAGTTACCGCTATCCAATCCGAAGGCTCACCTGGTTCAGGAGGTGGGTCATCCCAGGGACTGCAGGGCAGACAGAACCAGACCCAGATTGCACATCTGGCCCTGTCTGGACCATTCCCTGGAGTCTCATTGCCATAAACTCCACGGGATCACTCAGCACGATTAGTGTGATTGAACCCGGCTGTAGCGAACATGAAGGAAGATGTCCTGCTGGCTAGGAATAAAGGCATGCGGCATGGAGACCTGCAATCGTTATCCCTCCTGCCCTCCCTCCTCATGTACAGCAGCTCAAGGCTACAGTTGAGGTTCTCTGCTGCTGGCAGTCCAGTGGAAGAGGCTGGGTTTAGGATTCACTTATTTTAGTACGTTAGGCTGCAGCATTAGCCTCAGAAAAGACCTTCACTCAAGGATTTACAGAGAGTGAGTGACACTCAGACAGATGTGACCACTGATAGTGCACAAAATCATGCTGCAATCAATACTTTTATTTGCTATTGGTTGATGACAATAAGTGGTCTTTATATCTTGGGGCAAATACTGGATATCAGCAAAAAGGTTTTCAGGGAGGTAGAAAGAAATATGTAATTGGCTCTCAACAGGGTCACGAAACTCCCGCAACACAAGAATGACCATGTAAACGTTCAATTCGGTTAACAGTCTCAAAGAAGCATACGCACATCCATGTTATTTCACAGGTGCTGGGTAGTAAAGAAGTACAAAAAGAAGAGAATACGTTCTTCATGTAAGAATAGAATATTAACTGGGAACACAAAAACAGTGTTATCTGTCCTTTTTTTCAACTTTCAATTAAGGCAAGAAAAAGTGAACCACCAAAATTGTACTTACGCGGTTTGGACAATAATATAGTTTATGAGCAGACTTCATCAGATGCCATTTATAGAGAATATGTGGGGAGATTTACGCAGTCTACAAAGTCCTACAGGAGAAGGTTTCACTGTACCAAAAGGAAGCAGTGCATTCCAGGTTCCACACAGCAGGTTAAATACACAGCTATACCCTAGTAGTCTTTAGGCCTAGAAAGCTTGTATTGTTTTACAGGCATCCAAAGTGTTGGGAGGAAGACCTTAAAATGAATGGCTTTCGCTTTTCATAGATAGCAGGCTGCAGCTCACAAAACGGGGTTTAAAGGGTCAGCTGCCCTGCTTATCTGTCTCAGGCTGCTGGCTTTCACTTCTAGGAAATTGTAGAGATCAGGTCTCTTTAAGCAATGGATTAATATATAATCTATTATTGGGCCTAAGTGATCTTGAGCTTATTGTAGTGAAAGTCTGGATTCTTCTATCTTTTTATTTAATAAAGGAACAGTAGTTTTGCAGTTTTGTGAAATTGCTTTTTTTTTGTTTTGTTTATCACCAGGTAGTTGATACTGAGCATTTTGTTGCTTGGAGGCTGCTGTTTTTTGAGTGTCTTTGTCTCTTTTTATCTCTTGAGCCACTTGCTGTGGTGATTTTACAGTTTCAAAACAAAGGGATTGGAAGCACCTTACTTGTGCAACGTCAACAATTTATTAAAGTTTCAAAATTGCATAAATGATCAATGCATTTCTAGCGCTCTTCCTCAAGCAGGAGGAAGAGCACTGAGCTTGAAACGCATTGCATATTCTGCATATTTATAGCCGTGCGCTGTTGTTCATTTATGTGCTTTTGAAGCTTTAATACATTTTTGACGTTGCTTCCAATCCCTTTATTTTGATTATATCCTGTGCTATTTTGGAGGGTTAGGGTTAGGGTTAGTTTCGTCCCACTGTTTTTTGACGGGAATACCTGTATTTTACTGTTTCTGCAGGGCTGTACTGGTGAACCTGGCCTGCCCGGGTTTAAAGGTGATAAGGTGAGAGAAGCTAACTGTTTTGGTTAGCTTTAGATAACTCTTGTTTACGACATAATAGCCTATGATTATATGTCAGGTTAGTCCGCTTGACCCTTTCGGATTTGAATGCATCTTTACTGTGTCCTTGTGAATTACGGTGCTGAAGTAGCATCAGAGGATATACCTCGTTTTGGAGCTCAGTTTCACTTAGAACTTCATATATTTACTAATGTAATCTCTGTCCATCCCTTTCTCCATTAAGTCCATGTGTCTGTTATTTATGCTGTATCCCCATGCTGCATTAAATCACTTCTGTGTTATAAAATTAAAAACAAAGCCATAATATGATACTAAGCATCCCATCTTTAAACAGAATTGTTTTGCATAAATGTAACACTTCCTTTTCACCTCTCTCAGGGTAAGATTGGCCATGAAGGGAGTCCAGGACAAAAGGGGGAGCTAGGACTGCCTGGACCGCCAGGTTTACCAACGCTCTACCTGTGGAAAAACACTGCTGAGGAATGGGCTGCCTTCCAGGTAAGATGGGAACCCCCAGTACACTCTCTTTTTTCACCTCAGTATTAGCCTTGTTTGCCTTCTCCCTAAACTGATCCTCTGCAGACATCTCCATTTTTTCAGTCATCAAAGTGTCCTTGGTAAGAACATATTGTCTTTGGGTTTAAACGTTCAAGTTGAGCGCCTAGTTGTTTTGTGTTTCATAGCTAGGCAGATGCTTTTAGATTCAAGGCTGGTCTTTCAGATAGTTAATCTGGCCCAACCCCCTCCAAGCTATGATCCACTTCTGAATTTAGCTGTCCTGCATAACTCAATAGATAGACCATCTAAGGGGTTTGACTTCCACTGGGGCCACTTATACTCAGCATGTATGCTATCATAGCACTGTAAAATGTGGACCAAATGGCTTATGTTATGAACCTAATACCAGCTAGTGCAGGTCCTACCCGAAACCCCATGGCTGTTCTTTCATCAGTACCTATACAATATTTTATTATTTCACAAAAAACATGTACACTGTCCTTCGCCCAACCTCTACTAAGACCTGATCCCACTTTTAAACAACATCCCTGACAGTGGACGTCCTACCCTAGACAAGATGACTTTTCCTTCCTCATCTGTCCCTCAGCCCTTGTGTAACTCATCGCCCCTCACCCAACAGACAGATGTTACCCACATACATTACATTAGGGTACCCCATCTTCCCCAGAACCACAGGCTCCCCTAGACTATCTGTAGAGCATTTGACCCTGCAGTTACGGTGCGTGCGATCCCTTTGCTCTGTCCTCATCTGTTTAATCTCTCTGCCACAGCTGTATGTTGTATAACACACCCACCACTATATCGGCATGATGGAAAACTGCATCTCCATTATTGAATAAAGATGCTACAGAAATAAAAGTCGGTTGGTCTTATTGGTTCGTGATGGACGATTTGTTACTCGGCGTGTGCTTTGAACTCCATGTGGCTGGAGAGCATTCAGATGCTTCCATCCATTTTGGATGAGGGTCAGTGATAAAGCAAAGATGTATTTTTAACTCGAGACACTATGAAAGTTGAGAGAAGATGAAGGATCTCGTTACAGATGATGAGTTCATAAATGTGGATGAGTGTCACATCCATCTTATCCATCTTATACCAATCTGTTCATTTACTATTATGGCTTGATTTGATGGTCATCCTGTGTGTGTTTCTATTCTTCCCATAGCAAACCAATTTCTACCAGTTACTCCGTGCTGGTTGGCCTGTAAGTATGCTGTGACTATCTTTCACACAATGAAGACGAGTCTGTGTTTATTGGAGATTGGGACGTTTATTACACTGCAAAAAATGTCCATCTTAAATTAAGTCACTTGGTCTCATATCCAGCCTTCAGATATTATTTTTCTTAAACCAAGAGAAAAATTCTGCCATTGAGGTGAGATAATTAGACGTGTTTCCAATGCAGTTTCACTTGTTTCAGGAATTTTCTAGAAATGAGTCAGAATAAGGCGGATCACTGCAGTACTACCAAGAAAATTACACTTGATTCTACAAAGTTCTTGAAACAAGTTGATTTGCATTGGAACCAAGTGAAAATTAGCATTTTTTCACTTATTTTTAGAAAAGTACGATTTTAGGACTCAATACAGTAATAGACTAAATTACTTGTTAAGATGGAGATTTTTTGCAGTGTAATTCCTGTTGATCTGAGGCTGGTATCTTCTCTGTGAGCTTGCAGAGTGAAGAAGGCCCTGCTGGACCACCTGGAGAGATGGGCAAGCTAGGCCTACAGGTGAGACATGCACTTCATTCATTTGGGCACCAAACAGCAAACACAAATAACCTAGTTGCAACTTTTTTAGGAGAATCTCTTTATATCAGTTGATTCTGAACTTGTGAAATTTTTCTCCTGCTCTTCGTACTTAGGGGCCACCCGGTGAACCCGGGGAGCGAGGACGACCAGGCATGACAGCAGAGATGGTAATCACACAGAGCATCATTTCCAGACCCATAAGTAACTCATTTAGATCAATTTAACGTAAATTTGTCTCCTAGCATATCCCTCTCCCACATACATGCATGGAGAGCGTCCCGATCAAAGACACTTCAGCAGGTTTGGACATAATGCCTGTTGCGGGGATTGAACCTTTGACCCTCCACTTACTGAACAGACTCTGTAACTAATATAGCTGCTGGAGTAGAGCGAGTGCGGTTAAAGGGAGTGGGTTATTTACAAATCCTCTCTGCATGCAACTCCCCATGACGTAACTATTCTCATATTGAGAAAAGCAATGAAACTATTTTTATTGCCGAATTAATAGGTTCCATATTTTTAGAGAATTTGATTATACTGGGGCATAGTTGATTCAATTTTGCCATTTTATTGTATTATTTAATAAGTTTCACATTCTCTCAGTGAGACATTCCTTTTTGTCTTTTAGTATGCAATTGCATCTAATTAAAGAAACCTTTGAGTTAATTTGTTTGAGTTAACAGCTTGTAAAGCTATATAGGTATTGGCATTTTAGACTGTATAATTCATCTCAAGCCACAAAAATATCTAAACATAAGTCCTGTACCCTCACTTGCCCGCTGTGGCATTATGGAAACTGCACTCCTGTGCCCTGTATTGTGTAAGCCTGTGGGTCTCAGCTGAACTGTGTAATGAGTTGTTGTGGTGCTGAGGACCTAGCTGAGACGGATCCACATCAAAGACTACCGCGGTTTGGAATAGTTGTAAACACTTCCTCTCCATCGCCCATACAATAGCCTATGGTGTCTGCTTTGTTTAACACCCACGTTTCACAGAGAATGGATCCATTGTGTGTGTGTTTGTGTGTGTGTGTGTGTGTGTGTGTGTGTGTGTGTGTGTGTGTGTGTGTGTGTGTGTGTGTGCGTGTGTGTGTGTGTGTGTGTGCGTGTGTGTGTGTGTGGGTGTGCCTTTGTGTATATCAAGGAAAAAGCACTTTTGCTTGTGCTCGCATGGACTGAATGGATGTGTTCATATAGTGTGGCCAGCCTTTGCAGAATGACCATAGAAGAGGTGATGCTGTGGGTGACTTCATGTTGTATTTGCGTGTGTGTGTGTGTGTGTGTGTGTGTGTGTGTGTGTGTGTGTGCATGTGATAATGCGATGAGTGTGTGATTCCCTGCATGCCTGTGTGGTCTACACTGTGCTCAATTGCATTGAACTCATTCATCACGCCAACTTCTGCATGTATAATACTGTATCCATCATACTGCACAGCTGAAAATATAACGCTGCCAACACAGCTGGTTTAGCCATTCACTCTGAATCTGTACAAGTTCTCCACCTGTCCTCTGGCAGAGCGATGGTAGACAACAACCTTCTGGACAGTGTGTTTCCTATCCAACTGATGCCTCGTCTGCTTGATGAATTGCTCCACTGAGTGATGGATGGGGCCACTGTCTTTACAGTACAACTTTATCACTGATCTTTTAACTTTGGCAGTATCAAGCTCACGGCAATTGCAGAATATTGTAATTTGACCTGCAGTATTTCTGTTTCTACTTCCTTACTGGCTTCAAAATTCACCTGTGGTTTTGGCTGCTTGATCGTAACTCTTGGCTAACAGTCTGATAAACAAATGAGCAATCCATATGACCAACGCACTACGTTTGATGTGTTGTGCTGCAGGGTGAGCGGGGTCCCAAGGGCATGCCGGGCCGACCCGGGGTCCCAGGGAGAGATGGGGAGAACGGACAGGATGGTCAGCCTGGATCACCTGGTGCTCCCGGACCAAAGGTGAGGGGTCAAAGGGCACCAGTCACTGACAATGGATTCAGGCCGACAGTGTTCTGTATATGTACATTTTTAAATGCCATACACTGCATGTAAAGTATTAGTGTGTTATATTAGGTGACTGATCTGTTTTTGTTCTCTGATTGTAGAAATTCTATTAAGCAATTTTTTTCCATTTTGTCTGTAATTTACATCAGGGCCCTCTGGGATACAGGGGAGAACCAGGGTCCAAAGGGGAAAAAGGTGATGAGGTGAGAAATAAAACAACACAGCTGCTTGAGCGGGTCCACCCCACTTAAAGAACTGCATTAGTTTTTGTGATATTATACCATGAAGAGATAGAAATTGAGTAAAGGAAGCGTGGGTATATGGATTATGAGTAGTAGCCTGGTAATCCATTTATATTCTAGCTAATGAGGACATTTAGCACCCACATATTTCAGTGTTTCCTCTGTAATTTTATGAAGCAAGGGTGCTTGGGGGGATAATTCTAGCTTTGTTGCCGTTTGGGTCTAAGTTATGGTTCAAGGTGTGGTTGTAGTGCTAAAAATATTTTTTAATCATAATAAAATCATTACTTCTAAAACATTTGGACTAAATTTATTTTAGTTTTAGATGATAGTAAGTACTAAATTACAATGCTAATTTTAGTGGTGGTAATTTCCTTGCTGTGGTGGTGCACCACTGCTAAATGAATACCGAGGAAACACTGTCTATGTCCTTTTGTTGACACATTTATCCAAAGCATCTGACATCCATCATCATGCGTGTAGAGATATTTTTAGCAGGGATGCCCTCTGTGGGAATCAAGTGTTAGTGCCATGCTCTTGGTCCTGAACCCATTGAACTATACAGGACAAGGCTGCTGAGCTGGAAGAGAGGTTGGACTGTATAGCAAGACGGACAGTTTGAATCCAGGAGGTTGCTAAGGGCGTTGTAGCATAAGCACTGTTTTCAAGATTGGAAAACTTCTGCGCATCAATTCATTTTGAAAGGCGTCTCGCTGACATGAACTTGACTGAATGTCATTCACGGAGGTGTAGTATGCAGGATACAAGAAGGAAGCTATCTTTACACTGTAGATGATGATTTGTCCTCTATTTATCCAGGGTCTCATTGGAGCCAAGGGTCCAAGAGGAGACATTGGAGAACCTGGCGAAATGGTACTATCTGGAACAATTTCATCATGATTAATCCTGAATATCTGAATTAGCATTAGGTTTTATCTATGAGTGTGCAGGTTGGATAGAAACCTGATCGTGTTTATTAAAAGCCCTCACCTAAATGATAGAGACATTATATAGCAGTCATGACACGATTCACAGCATGCACACTGAATTCAATTAAGTAGGAAAAGCCTTTGATATAAGAGATGAGAACAGCACTTTGAATACTTTATCTCTGCAAGATTATTAGGGTTGATACTGCCCCTTAGTGGCTAGACTTCATGCAGTACTACTGTAATATTTGGATTGCTTTACCACTGACAGACTATACTGGTTCTTATGACAAATCTCTTTGTGAATGCCTTTTTCATACAATGTGTTGTAATTACCTTGGATTGTGTTCTCTCTACTTTCAGGGCTCAGTTGGTTTGCCAGGCCCACCTGGTCCTGTTGGTCTGCCAGTGAGTGCCTTTTGTTGAACCATTCTATCAGCTATTTATTGCCTTCATCTATGCCTATTGGCCACAAACAAGAATTTATGTGGGAATTTAATTGAACTTTAAGTTAGTAACCCTTGTAAAAAAGAGGAGGTGGCTCACAGGCCAGAAGCATCTCTCTTATATCTGCTGCATGAAGCAATTTCTACATGAAGCAAATTACATGAACAAATACAACCAGCTGGACATAATACCAATCCATCACAGTATCTTAACCCAAATAAAAATAATTGAGGATAAGAAACATCTTTATTTGTCTAACACATTTTTTTACCCATGCAAGAGCTGTAACATAAAACTAACAAAACAAATATATTTACAATCAGCTTTAATGAAAGAAAGACATGCACTGCTCAATCCATTTTAATCCCTAATCCAATCCCTCTTTGAACACTGAGGCACTGGGTCCCATTTTGTTTGTCTTTTGTCTTTACTTGGCTTTACTTTGATTTGACTTGGCCTGGAATCAGACACCATTCCTCTTAAGTATTAGGGCAGGCACTCTAACCACTGGGCAACATATCCAGTGTAATAAGCCCCACCAATGTGTATATACGTTTTAGAAGATTGACTTCCATGACATTTTGGATCTTCTGTGCAGGGGCCTCAGGGTGTTCGTGGGGTCTACGGGCCAGCGGGGGCCCCTGGGCCTGATGTGAGTGACCCACCTTCTGACTATAGCTGCACCTGAAGTTGTTCTTGTCTTGCTCAAAAGAAAAACAGCTTTTATTTTCCTTTTTCTTTACTCTGCACTTTCTAAGGACACAGAAATATTTGTTAAATCTTCCCTATGGTTACTGTGGCTTCGGCACTCTTTACCACTACTTTACTACTACTCTGTACTGTTGTGATTGCAATGTTGGCGATCTAGAAATTTAAAGGAATAGTTCAGCCCAAAATGAAAATTTGGTCGTTAAGCACTCACCACATTAGGTGAGGGGTGATGGGGTGCATACACGACACGGCATGTGACCACATCCTAGAACAAAGAATTGTCATTAGGAAAATATAGGAGATAATGAGGTAAATATTAGAGTTTTGGACACAGTGCAATCGTTTGGCTACAGAATGCTACATGAGCGGTTTGGAGAAACAGGATTTTTTGGGTCTGTAAAAAGATGGGTCTGTTACTGTAACTTCAATAGTTTGGAAGAAGTCTGAGATGGAACTACAGAGGCTATATTTCGTTTTTGTACAAACTTCAGTGGAGTTTCGAGTGATATGGGGGTGAGAAATTAATGATTTAATTTATATTTTAGGGCAAATTATTCCTTTAAGATAATTATACTGTTTCACTCATTGTAAGAGAATCTGAATGAGAGTATCAGCCAAATGTCTAAAATCGAACATGTATGATAAAGGGAAGTTCTGTATAAGGTGTTAATGTTTAAGTACAGGATAGCGTATCATTCACCTGCACTTGGTTTTTACCAGGGGGACAGTGGGCTGGATGGCCCTCCAGGTCTGACAGGGCCAATGGTAAGTAGAAGGACACATGGGAATGGCAAAATATTTTTAATCTATGACCACATATTGTGAATATACTGTATACAGTATCTGTGAGTATATTTGCATTTGTGTATGTGTGTGTGTCTGTGTTTGTGTGTGTGTGTGTGTGTGTGACACAGGGTGCACCAGGTGTCACAGGACCAGTTGGCGCTCAAGGAGTTAACGGCTCACAGGTGAGATTACATTGCAAAAAATATTCATCTTAATTCAGTTAATCTCAAAAATAACAGATGGGTTTCTCTGCAACGCTGATGTGCACATGAAGTTCAATTGGCAGTGTTTCCCCTGTGATCTTTTCTAGCAACGGTATGCATGTGTTTTGAAGTGGCTCTCAGGTTTACCTGTGACCAGATTCTGTGCATGCACGTGCACACACACACACACACACACACGCACACACACACACACACACACGCACCTGTGTACCATGACTAAGATCCTAAACTTAAAGAGATGACTACAAAAATGTGTTTATTCTTGTACTGACACCCTGAATAAATAAATAAATCAACAAACAAACAAACAAACAAACAGATCACTTACTATAAAACAAATGAAAAAGATTATAAATATACTGTATATGAGTCCCTTAGTGAACCTAGGCAGACAATGAGAGAGCACAGTTCCCTCTCTCATTTGTAGATCATCAGCAGGCTCTTTCTGGCGAGCTACTTTATAACTTTACTTGAGCTGAAGAAGAACCATATTCTGCTGATTCTAGGGTAGAGGAATTGATTTAATAGGGTCTGCAGATGAATGTGGGTTTATAGTAATATATTACAAACTTCTGTGAACTAATGAGGTACTTGCCTGCTATGTTCTCATAGCAGTAGCAACAGAGATTCAGCAGCGGCAATTAAATTAAATAAACAACAAATATGTATTACAGACGTAGATGAAGTTCTGTATCCTGTATAATCACACAGAGAAATAAGCAGTGTCGGAAGGGCTGATGCAAGTCCTTTGTTTTTCATTGGTGAAGGAAAACTAAGGTCTGTGTGTTCTGCTAACCATTATGGGTGCAGTGCTTTAGGAGGCGACACACCCATGAATTTCTTTAGTGCTGTTCCAGTCCCTCTTGCACCTAGCCCAACCCCCTTAAATAAATGCCTAATATGTAATAAATAGATCAAATTGGACTGCAAGTAAGCTAAGGGTGAGTCATGAAGCAACCAGTTATGTTGGCAGATTGGCTGCAATTTCCGTGGGTGTAATCAGCGTTTACAACTGTGTTCCAAGAAAAGTAGATTTTGGCTGCTCAAAAAGTCACTAGAAGTTGCCGGATGACATCATACACTAATATGTTTATGAATATATTTGCTAGAGGAAGGTAAGGGCTATGCGCTGTGTATGCATCAGATGACAACAATCAGCTCACTAACTTTTGTTGCATATACATGTTTTACTTTTCTCTTCCAGGGGGATATGGGCCCTGCTGGTGTTATTGGCCCCAAAGGCCCGCAGGTATTAAGCTGCTTTAGCTATGTGCATGCTGCAGTTTTTCATCAGATTGGAAATATTTATAGATTATATTTGGCTACAAAGTGATTACCTTCCTTTTCGTTCACCTAGGGGCCTCCAGGTTTAGAGGGACAGATGGGGGCTCCAGGAATCAGTGGACCCCAAGTAAGTCCTCTGGGCATGTGGATATGGATATGGGTATGGATAACTGATAATGGGTAATGGATATGGATGTGTGTGGATATGGATATATGGATATGAACAATAATGTCAATATGCATCCATTATGTTTATCTGGCTGATATGAACAATACCTTGCTTGGACCAAGCTGTTACACATACAGAGTTAAGTGTCCTTATTTTGCACTGTTCGTAGTAATGGATGGTGGTTGATGGTGATAATGGTGAGTTAGCTTTTGAGTCTTTGGGGTGCTGCTTCTACTGTAACCCCATTTGCTTTGTAACCTGTAAATGGCAGGGGGTTAAAGGCCATCTGTGCTGTGGTGATATCTTAACAGGGACGTCCAGGAATGAGTGGTGCTCCCGGGCCGAAAGGAGTTCCTGTAAGTCTGTTTTTATCAAGTTCATTTTGTTTTCATAAAACCAGACCTGTAAAAGAGTATGGGGGATTAAACGGTTGAGTTTTAAAGGAACCACATACAGTATTGTTCATGCAAGCATACCCTTCCTACTGTGACACATATTGGGATGATTTAAAAATACTAAATTCCATGCATAATGACATGGCAGAAATTGGGGCTTCATGAGCCGTTTTACGAAACATTTTACTCTGACCCTTTTATTAGTTCTTTTTAATAAATTTTTTAATTGAAACAGACAGATGACAAGTGTAATGAAGGGCTTCCAGATATTTACCGATGGTGGAGACGTCCAGCAGAGCGACATTATCTGATTGTTTGGAATTTAGGAGTGTGAAGTCTCCTAGAACTCCAAAGAGCCAAGTGAAGGAAGGTTTCAGGATGAGTGAAGAAGACCTCAGATAGAGTTTTAAAAGGTTTGGCAGTTTAGGACACAAACAAAACATAAATGTGAGGTTTGCTGGAGACGGAGCACAGCAATCACATTTGTCTTCGATCTGTGCGTAGATCTCGGTTTAAGTTTACTTTGATGAAGACTGTGTACATTTTTTAAACTGAATTAGTCCTAGTCTGGAACATAATGACGAGCTGCTAATTTAGTCTTATAGCATTCAACCCAACATCCATCCCTAAAAAAGGTCAGAGTTTCCCATTTCTTTCTGATGTTAATTAAGGAGGTCGTATCAAAGCATGTCAATTGGCAATATGAGATCAGGCCATTCTGAGCTGGTACAGATGCTACAAAATGTCCTCACGTCTCTTTGTTAGACAGTACAGGGTAGAAAGAGAAGTGAGTTTGTATAAAGCAGATGACTTGAAAATAGTGGAAATTATTGCACCTGTCAAATTGTACCTGTCATTAGCTCTAAGGACAAGGTTAATGTGCACGATAAGAGTCTACAGTGGCTGTAACCGTATGTCAACATCTAAAGGCAGCTTATAGTGTGAGTTTGATAATCTAAGAATAGAAGTTATCTTGTCTATTATTTTTAACACTTGTTTTTGCTCTCCCTTTGTCTCGTATCAGGGGCCTCTGGGGCCCATGGGTGTCCGGGGGGAGCCCGGCTTTGAGGGGCCGATGGTGAGTTCTACTGCAACATCATCTCTATTACATTATTACATTACAAACACACTCATACACACTCAGGCACACATAATATAAGAACATATTGGATGTCTGTATGAGAGTTAGGAAGAGTTGTGAATTTTGGATTCTGTCCCGGTCAACTTCAGGGCTTTGTGACCGGTCCAGTGACTTGTGTTACAACAGCTGTATCTCAATTCACACTGACAGACTTTAAAATCCATCTCACAACCCTCAGTTTGTAGACAAGCATGTTGCAGCCTCACAGTGCCATCTATTGGTTGTGGCGTCTCAGTGGAGTATGACTTTGATTCTGTGAACCACTCCAGCTGCTGTGTGTCTCTATTTTATCTATCTTGGTAATACAATATTATCCCAATAATTATGAATAAGACAAAAACCTTAAAAACAGTACTGTAATATGCTTCAATTCACTTAAAAACGAATTTATCATATCAATCACAAGACATTTCTCTATTTTTATTTAACACGTTTTAATGTTAGACTGTAGAACATACAATATGTTAAATATTGACTTTTTGCATTTGTTATTCAGCCTCCCAACAAGTCGGCAGTTATTGCAGTCGTCACAGTAATAGAAATTAGGGGAGGTGTCATAACCGTTATTGTTTTTTTATCGTGATATATAGTAATATCGGTTACTGTTCCATTCCTAGAGTCTTATTTACTCCTCTGTCGCTGCTGGGTTTAGTTGTAGTGTAACTGAACCCTAACAGATCGATCAAAGACACCTCTATCATATGATATATTGTTCTTTGCTGTAGCTTTTAGTCTGAGCTTCAACCTTCCATCTTAACTAGCCATTTAATCTTCTATTTAACCTTTAAATAATTTCTCGATGTGAAAGCAGTGCTATAAGGGGTGAGATCATTTCCCTTGTTTCCAATGAAAAACTTTCCTGAATTAACATTATCTTGAAAAGGGTAGAGAGATCTGCCTCATTTCGAGAAAATTCTTGAATCAAATTGAGACTCATTAGAAAAAATGAAATTACAGTATCTCTCACCATTGGCAGACTATTCCACTTGTTTAAAGAAAAATAAGCTTTTTCAGATTTAATACAAAATTAAGTGACACAAGTGATACATTTGAAATACAGCAAAGAGTTAAGGAGGAAAGTATACTGTCCGAGATCACCTTGAAGTCGAATGATGTTTTTGTCAATAGTTGTATAGCTGTCACTTGGGTTTAGATGAAACCGTCCTTAAGTGGCTTGAACGATTACTTAAACCATATCATTGCCATTTTTAAAAGACACAGTGTCCTTTCTGGCCTCTGTTTCAGGGTGCGCCAGGGAAACAAGGTCCAGTGGGTTTTCCGGGCATAACGGTGGGTAATACTGATAGATGGTAGAAACTTCTGCACAGCCAGCATTTGTTGCTAAACCTCCCTGCAGCTTTGACTCCTCTCTGACCACTGAGCTTCGTCCTTCCCACAGGGTAACAGAGGACCAGATGGGGACAAGGGCGACCACGGACCTAAAGGAGACAGAGTAGGAACCTGCAACTTTCTGTTTAAAGTGATGCTGAACTTTGGTAGTATAGGTTGTGTAGCTTCCTGGACATGATATATACCCAAAATCGGCGATTCTCTGTTATCTGTTGCTCCGGTAGAGACGAGTGGAAAATTGATTTTTTTTTTCTTTCACTGCTATTGTATGGAGGAACAGGTCTGAAAATCACACTTCTAGCACATAAATGAATGCGAACAAAAGCAGAAGCACTTTAATACTGCTGAACAAAGAGAATAATACAGTGCAATGCAACTACTGTATATCTTATGTGTGCACCCAGGAAAAGTGACTCAGAAATGTCTGCTTGCCCTTTTGTTGGTCAGATAAAGAAAATCTCTGTCTCGTGTTTTATGCTTATTTTTTTCCTCCTCTCTCTCTCTCTCTCTCTCTCTCTCTCTCGCTCTCTCTCTTTCTCTCTCTCAGGGTGTTCAGGGGGCAACAGGTATTCGGGGTCCTCAGGGAGAGAGGGGCCCCTTCGGCTTCCCAGGTTTCCAGGGGGCCAAGGGCCAGCCTGGCACCAAAGGCATCAAGGTACAGTAAGCTGCACTGCGATCAGCCTCATATCATTCTGCTTTTCGTGGTTTTACTTGAATTAGAGGTTTACTTGTTTGATTTATAGGCTCAGCAATTTTCATCACAAAACAGCCCTTTAAACCTATTTTGTTTTGTGTTATTTATTTATTTTCATTCATAGCTTTTATCTGACAGCAATGCTTTGTTTGTTTGAACAGTAAACTGCAAAAAAGTCCATCTTGACAACTGACATGATCTTGTATTGAATCTTAAAATTGTATTTTTCTGAAAATAATTTTAAAAAAAACTATCTGCCAGTGGATTAAGAATATGTGTCTCTTTGTTAAGAATTGTTTTGAAACAAGTGACGATATCTTCAAGGTGGATCATCCCACTTGCTTCAAGATAATATGTCACTTGATTCAATTCAAGTATAGATTTACATTGCCAACAAGTAAAATAAACCCCATTGGCAGATTTTCAACCCATTACAAGATAAAAACTAGATGGACATTTATTGCAGTGTAGCATTGTATTACATGTTCTTGTAACCAGAAGAAGGAACATGACTTAGGAGGAGAAAAGAGATGTGAGCTTGGGTGACTTTATATTTCCTCATTCAGGGGGAAAATGGAGAAACTGGCCCTCAGGGAAAACAGGGCAGCCAGGGGTTAAAGGTCAGTGATGATTTGTGTGACTGAACACCGAGAAATGTCAGATGACTTCATTTGTTGATTCAAATGTCAATTCTAACCAAGGTAATATTGATGTAACATTACAGGTCTCAATACCCTCATGTATGTAAATTTAAACAATACAATTTGGTCAAGTTTTTGCTCATTCCCTGCATTCCTTTGCTGTTTCACATCATTGTAGATCATTTTCCAATGCTTTATGACTTTATGAGATATTTGCTATTTTTCCTTCATCTTAGTTGTTTTTCAAAGTAAATATTTTGAAACATAATGTCTAAATATTACAAGTTACTCCCAGTAAAGAAGAGGGCGCCAATTCTAAGCCATAGTTGTGTAAAATCAAGTTTATTTTCAGTCTATTTTTACTGACTATAGCTATTTTAAGACACAATTATGTCTTAAAATTGGCGCCCTCTTCTTTACTGGGAGTGCCTCGTAATATTTAGACAGCGTTTATTTAATCATATTTATTTAGAAAAACAACTAAGATGAGGGAAAAATAGCAAATATCTCATAGCATGACATAAGCTCTGGAAAATGATCTACGGTGACATAAAGCAGTAAGGGAATGCAGGAAATGAGCAAAAACCTGTCCTTTGAGATTGTGAGCCAGTTAATTCAGCATGCTCATAAATGTTTAGCATGCTCATAAACAGCAAGCAATGCAATGTGTTCTGATTCAGTTATACACTGGATCTTTCCATAGCAATATTCAGTAACATAATTCAAAAAAATCAAAAGTAAATAAAGTCCTTCTGCAATCTGTGAAATTCAAGTATTAGTTGGAGTCACTCGTCACAGCTGGAGTCATCCTCATTCTTGCACAAATTTGTAACCACTTGCTAAAACAATTATATACTCATCACATATCCATCACAACAGCAGAAATGATGTTTTCTCTGTTGCCTCCATCTCTCAAAAATAAGCTAATATGTAAATGAGTTATTTTGATGATTAAACAGTTAGACAAGCCCTCACATCTCTTCACTGTATCCAGTTTCACTAATGACTCCAGGGATGACAGGTGTGTCCAAAAAGCTGTTTACAAACATGCGGGAGACGTATTGACATTCATTTGATATCGGCTCACTAACATGTGAACTTCCTTGAAGGGGAACAGGGGACCAGATGGACGTAATGGCAAACCGGGACCCAGAGGGAACAAGGTATAATACTCATGCACTGTGTGGTTTACTTTTTTATATGAATACAGAGACTCGTAATCAGAATCACATATATTTTACAAAGCAATAAATCTGTAATTTATTGTTGAATACACATCTGACTGGAATCACGGAAGTACCCGTGATCAGTGGTGGAAAAAGTAAAAGTAGCAATGCCATAATGGAAAAATATTTTATTAAAAGTTAAAGTTCTGCAGTCAAAATTTTACTTAAGTAAAAGTATAGAAGTATTAGCAGTAAAATGTACTTAACTATCAAAAGAAAAAGTACTCATTCTGAAGAACAGAGTGTTAAATTATTGATGCATTAACCTGTCAGAAGTATTTTAATGTTGTCGGTCTAACTGCTCCATATACTGTTGGGGAGTTTAAATTCTAACAATGCAACATATTTTATGAGCTTACTGTATGTTTTGCATGTAAAACCTTATTCTGCAAATTAGTTAGTAACTCCAGCCGTCAATTATCAGCACAGATGGAGCATTTCCTTTGTCTGTCAGTTTGCTTGGCTAAACCCCCTGTTGTGCAAGTTTCTTTGTATTTCATTGTTAGTTATTTGGTATTGATTTTTTTTTTTTTTCCTCCTTCTCCTGCTTCCTATCTCTTTTCTGCAGGGCCGCACTGGACAGAGGGGGCATGCTGGCCAGCCTGGCCCATCGGTAAACCTAAATGTCTTGAAAAATTCAGTCAAAAGAAACTAAGCTGTCCATAGTCCTGTCCATTTTTTACTGTATGCATAGTGTCATCTATTGACTCATTTTGCCTCGTTGGACTGCATTAGAGACAGTAGTAAGCCTTGCAACTGTTTGACGAGCCATAATACTGCCATGGTGCTTCAGCAGAATCAGGCTATTGTGCTGGGTGGTCATTTGTATTATACTAGGTTGCATTAATTGATCTAATGGAGCTGGAAAAAAAAGCAGTGTGAATGACCCTCTGTAATCAATCCCATTCAAACTGCTCCGGCTCTGACAAAGGAGATGGTGAATAGGAAGCTGAACATTAAGCGGTGAAAATGCACCTTCTTCTTTTCTGCAAAGCAGTTAGTGTAGAAAATCATCGACTATGGGACAATTTTGAAAATGACAAATGTAAAGAAAGTATGGGATGAACTGTGTGTGTGTGTGTGTGTGTGTGTGTTTATGTGCTGTTTCCTAACAGGGTTTGCCAGGTTCACCAGGAACAGAGGGAGCAGAAGGAAAGCCTGGTACACAGGTTCCCATTCTATATCATATTTCAATACCATGACCACATGCCTGTAAATGCCTGTAAATGCCTGTATGTCAGTGTGTCTTCTCTTTCCTGCCACATACTGTACCAGTGCTTCCCCTATATACAGTATTATTCCGAAGCAATGTTGTCTGATAGTAATTTCGCTTACGGTTCCACACCCATCTCAGTTTTGGTCCCAGTTTTGTTTCTAGTGCAGGTTGTAGAGCTAATACTGGTAATGAGTATAGGAGAGACATTGCACTGTACAGCATCACATTTTTTTAACTTTTATAATGAAAAATGTAACTCTGAATACAAGATTAAATGGCTCTTAGATGCTCGATTTCTAGAGCGCACCCTGGTGTGCATAACATGACATATTGGAAGACTGCTGCTGTGGAAATGCCCTAAAAATGTCAAAATTGAATTGTAGTTTTTGCAGAAGCATTCAGTGTAGAGACTGTGTCATTATTGTTGGTTTAGACAGCAGATGGCAGTGTTCATGCAGGTCTTATGTTAAGCTGTAGTGCATATTCAGTGGTACAGTATGTGGTGCAGAATGCATGCTGTATCTTTCTGTTTCACCTTCATTCATCAGCTTATTTCATCCAATATTGAAAGAGAGCACTTTATTACTGGACAGTGATGTTTGACCACACTGTCTAAGGAAGAATGATACATTGCTAAAAATGTCCATCTTACCGAATCATGCATTCTTGTATTCAGTCTTGAAATCTTATTTTTGTTGAAATAAGTGAAGAAATCTCACAATGTGGTGAATTAATTTAAAATTGCTTCCAAAATTGCAGTTTCACTTGTTTCAAGATGTCACTTGACTTTTAGAGAAGTGTTATAACAAGTGAGAATGAATAAGATTTAAAGACTGAGTCCAAGATTAAGTTACTTGATAAGATGGACATCCTTGCACTGTGTTTTATGTATAGAGGTTATTCTATTGGACAGTAAACGCAATAGTGTGTAGAATAAATGCCGTTTTCAGCTGCGTTTGAATGTGTTCAAAGTTGGTTATTTATCAAAGTTTGTTGGATGGACGTGAATAAGGAAAACAAAGTGCTAGCATTTCATGGGGGCTAACTACTAGCTCTGTTTTAACCTTTTTTTAACCAGGTTAGTCCCATTACGATTAAGAACCTCTTTTCAAGGGAGACTTGGCAAGAAATCGGCATCAAGACAGACATAAAAATTGCAGACTAACACCGTACAACAATGTTCAAATTCAGAATACAGGGGAAGTGCACTGCACACTGCAATACGTCGATCAGGACTTCAGAGGTCTAGCAAAGAATTCTCTTTAATCCATACTGCAGAACAAAAAATGTGCAAAGTGCAAGTGAGATTAAAAACCAGTGCTAGACAGCACCAGCAGACATCTTCAGTGTTCTTCTGAGGTCCTGATCGACTTACAGTGAAATTCCCCTGATCTACTGAACTGTGCTGCTCTACACACCTGCAGCAACCTGCTAGACTGAGCGCTGTAATGAGCCTAGACTTCCAGAGTCAGAATACAGTCAATATTGGCAGGCAGTACAATGTATGAAATCAAAATACAATAAAAATAATGAAATAGAGAATGAAGTGAAATGTTGTAAAAGAAGTGCTGCAAAAGACACAATAATCAAATCCAGTTCAATATCAGACAAGTGGGGTCAAACCTATTTAGATTTTGACTAAATAAAACAGCAGTGTTCACCATTTTTTTACAGATATTAAATAGCTACAGCAGGAACCAGAACCATAGATGAAAATGTACAAATGAATAAGTCTACAAGAGGAGAGGCGATGAGTGAGAACTTTACAGTTGGTAATAAACATAAATGCATCAGGGTCCATAACCGGCGTCAGCTCAAACCCCACACCAGGGTCTGTGTCCCTACCCCACCCAACATTCACCACATTGGTAAATGTTTTGTTAGTCTTTTTTCTCTGCTCATTTGTTTTTTTGTTTTTTTTTTGTTTGTTTTTTTGTTTTTGCTTTCATTTTTATTATCTTGGAAAGCTAAGTAACACTGTTTTGTAAATGATTGTGTCATCAGCGTATAGATTGAGATTAGCATTTTGACACATTAGCATTGACACATTTTGACATGGTTTATTAATATAAATGGTAATATAGTATAAATGGTAAATAGTAGAGGGCCATGCACAGAACCCTGGGAACTCCTTCAGGATATCCGCTGGTCATTAAAAAGTCATTTTATTATTAATAGTTATTATTTTTTCAGCATGCAATAACAATGGTTTCTTTGCACTGCATGTTCACTCTTAGAGAAATATAGATGATTAGTAGTACAGTGCAGTATGCAAAACAAGCTGCTTTACTAAACACATTTGGACTTCATGATCCTTAACAATTAATTTCCTAGCACCTATTTACAGTTTCAGAACTTTCATTATGTTCAATTGGAACTAGGCTGGTTTTGCCATCTTTGCGTCTTAATTTTTTGTCTTACTGTAAATTCAATTCCAGGTATCTTAAAATAGGTCCTAAAAGGTTTTTAAATATTGGCTTTCTGAAACCTGCAGATACCCTGCAGATGTCTGTGACATCTAATGGGAAGTCAGGAGTTTAACAATAAAACTGTTCAATAGAAGCCTCTAGATGTGAGAGACATGATGGAATGTTTTTGTTTCATTTATATGTTTGTTTGTTTGTTGCATATTTCTGCTGTTAGGTGAAAACCTTATATCCCCAAAAGTCAACTTTTCAGTAATTAAGAAAAACAATATTATTTTTAGGTAGGTGACCGGTGACCTTTCCAATATGAAGAAAATCATGCAATCCAAAACAGAGAGAAATCATCTAAAATAGAGTACCAGGATTTTCACCTGACAGCAGTGACATCCTTTCAAGTGATTATATTTACAATTTGCTCTCTGAATGACATCTGCTGTGACCCCCCTGCTGTTGGGATAAACTGCGCTGATAGTCTTCCCTCTCTTTCAGGGTCCCACTGGTGCAGTTGGCAATGCTGGCAGTAAAGGACCAACGGTACGAGTATGAGACTCAGTTTCAGAATGAGCTCAGCATGTAATAGATGATATCATCCCCCCAACTTGGCTCTTTAAACTGAATAAAAACACCTTATTACATTTTTACAAGACAGCCCAAGATTATATGATGGGTTTTTATAGGTTCATGACCAGGCAAACACAACAAATTCTGCCTGAGCCAAAAAAAAAAATGAACAGGACAGAACAGAACCTGCTACCAGCCAGTTAAAGATATCAGGTGTGTTGACGAACTCATAAACAGCACTATCAAAATATTTAGGAGTGTGTGCGGTTAGTCAGGGTGAGTATCATTTTCTGCATGCTGCATGCATGAGCGTACATGCGTGTATGTATACAGACACACACACGAACAGACACTATATATTTGATTTGATTTATTTATTTCGATCATGTACCGTTATACAAATAAACAAATATACAAACAAATTTGCATGTAAAATGAAATATACAAGTTTGTTAATTTTATATTAGTAATAATAACAATAATAATGATAATAATGATACTATATATAACATATTCGATGTACTCCTGTCCCAGTCACCTTCACTGCTTTGTTACCAGTCCAGTGACTTGTGTTACAACTCCTATCCACAAAGCCTGCAGAAGAAACATGAAGGGCAAATGGATTTACCACATAAAAAAATACTGTTAAGATAATGTGGCAGTATTTTCCAAAGACTGAATCTAAAGGCCAAATCACCCTGACCTGGGCCTGCTTATTAGCCCTTGCAGTATTGTCTTCTTTATTGAGTCACTGCATCATTAAAGGGCAAAGCTAACAAAGACAAATGCGGCCTGTTAAAGAGGCTTTAGTTAAACTCTAAATTATTCCGACATTATACAGAAAAGCATTTACTGCGTAGCCTCATAAAATTCCATCCAATTAAATGGTAAGGAAACAATTAAATGCTAGATTAAGCAACTGTTAGTCAAAAATGGAATCAACTCATTTAAACGAATACTTAGTTAACAGTTTAGTGCACACGTTTTTGCTTAATTGCGAGAAATAAATTACAGTTTCAGATTTGCATTTTTATATTTTTTGTTGGTTTTGCACATGCATAATCCAGTAGCTTTTTTCTCTTTCACCCTGCTCTTCTCTCTTCTTACCCCGATCTCTTAACTCTCTGTGACACTTTCTTATTTCTAGTTCACACTACTCATCTTTTATTATGTCTTCTGCTACTTTTCTAGGGTTTTCAAGGGATTTTTGGAGAGAGAGGTCCAGATGGCTCACCAGGTCCTCCGGTAAGCTTCATTGCTATTCAGTGGCTGTACATCGCTTGGAATACAGAGAACCTGGAAATCGTAAGCCTGGAAATTTTGTCAGTGTCTAGGCTGCGAGGCGGGAAGTTCCTTGGAGATGAATAAGTGGGAAGAGGACAACACAACACAAATTTATTTCCGATGACGCACATGGCATGCTTGATTCTTAAATTCGTCATGCGCTTGGTCTGTTAGCGGCACACATGTTCTCATTTTGTTGTTATTTGGTACCATAAAGTTCATGGGGATTCGGCTGACATGAACAGATGACCTATAAACTGTGGTGTTGATTGATGCTCTGGAGTTTTATTGACTAATATTTATTTGATAGGGGTCTCCTGGGAAGGCAGGACCTCTGGGAACACCAGGGCCCCCAGGAGAGAGGGTGAGTCAAAAGGCGTTAAAAAAATAATGATTATAATACTTTATTTATATAGCATTTTTCAAAACAAATGTTACGAAGTGCTTCACACAAAGAAATCAAAACATAAAGCCATAGTCACACCAAGTTCATCAGATAAAATGTCAAGATAAAACAAGTTTACATTAAAATAAATAGACAAATGAACAAATGAATAAAATACAACACAAATGACCCCCTTCACATGCACACACATACATGATTTGTGTTATATGTGTGCGCTCTCTCAGTGTATGTGTACAGTGTGTATTTATTTTGTGTGTGTGTGTGTGTGTGTGTGTGTGTATGTGTGTGTGTTCTCCAGGGTTTCACGGGGAAGGCAGGCATGGAGGGACCCCAGGGCCCAGTAGGCATGTATGTAAGTGATGCTTCAGCAGGGCGTACAGAGCAGAGCAGACACGACAAATGCACCTACACCACTTTTTCACAGCAGACGCCGACTGCAAGTTAAAACTATAAGTATCGTCCGATAATGGATACCAATGTGATCCATTCTACTTGTAAGCCACTAGTTGTGGGTCATTGGACAAAATGATTGAGGTGTAGACTTCTATTATGAAAAAGACAGAAAATCAAGTCGTGTTGCTTTAATTTGTGATGTGTTAAATGTGGCTCTCGGTATTTGGAAAATTTATAAATATTGACAATTCCATTTTTGCTTCATATAAGGGATAATGTCCAGAGAGCTCAAGACCCCGACGCATTACAGGGTCACTGAACATTATCCCACTTATTTAATGGCTACTTACTAAAGATGTTAATAATTTGATACATACGTAAAATATACATACAAATATTGATTGAAAATGATTTTATTAGTAGCATAAGTAATTCACAAGCTTCCACCAAAAAACGATGTCTGCAGTAATCAAGGCTTTTCGGTACAAGTTCTCACCAGCTACATTTTTGTTTGATTAGAAATAAAATGGACCAGACTTCTTCACTGCAGAGTTATATTATTAGAAACAGCAGCTACCTGTGACATCATTTCCTGTTTCATTTGTTGTTCCTTCTGCCCTCAGGGTTTCCCGGGAAATTTGGGCATGCGAGGGGCTACAGGTCACACAGGAGAGTGGGTAAGGCCTTGTCGTCTCTCAGACCCCATTTACACCTGGTATTAAAGTGCGATCTGTATCTGAATATCTTATCTGGATATGGACAAATGCATCTTAATGCAAGCTGTTAATTCAGCATGCATTGCGATTGGAATTAATTGACCTTGCTCGCATTATGATCGGATCTCAGCCAGAGGCAGCCAGGTGGAAATGCAATCCTTAATACAATGTGTTTGCATTAGTGAGGAAGTATCTGCCCATGGGGTGGAAACATCATCACCGCGGGTTGAAATGTTCTTGTCCCTGGAGCCAAAAATGTAAAGTTTGATAGCGGTGTGGGATGGGGTGTAGAAATAGACCAATATATGAAGATACTGTATCTCAGAGCAGGGAAGATGACCCCTTCCAAGGCAAAAGAAAAGTAAGTACAGGCTATACAGTAACTTTACCTCTGATGACTCTACACCTGCCCTGACTTTTAGTTTTTGTTGACAATAGAGAGACTTGCCCCCTCCCCACCCACTTGCCTGCTTTGCATAGTGTGTGTAACAAAAATGAGACCTGATCAGAATACAGACAGAATGCAGATTGAATATAAATACCAGTTGTAAATGCAAGGGCATGATTGGGTTTGTTCATTATCCAGATAACACATCCAGATGCAGGTCGCATTTTAATACTGGGTGTGAATGAGCTAATGGCCTAAGTACCATCAACTTCAAGCATGCAGTTTTTACATGGGAACCTTAAAATACATTATGGAGGAAGTTTATAGAATTCATTTGCAGTGATCCAAAGAATGAAAAGCCTATTCATGAAGAAAATGTCAGGATTTACTATGAATCGGTATAGAGAAATTAATATTCAGGCATGAACACAGTGGCTGTTGCCAATGCCAGTGAATCGAGACATTTTCAACCTTACTCTTATAATACTAACAACAACAGAAAAAAATGAAAAAAAGACAATAACATAACAATGGTTTTGTTTTTGATCTTCTTCACTAGGGTGAACCAGGGTTAAGAGGTTTACCTGGGCCTGTTGGGAAGTCTGGACCTCCAGTAAGTGTCCATATCTATCTATCTATCTATCTATCTATCTATCTATCTATCTATCTATCTGTCTGTCTATCTATCTATCTATCTATCTATCTATCTATCTATCTATCTATCTATCTATCTATCTAATTATCTATCTATCTATCTATCTATCTATCTGTCTGTCTGTCTGTCTGTCTGTCTGTCTGTCTGTCTGTCTGTCTGTCTATCTATCTATCTATCTATCTATCTATCTATCTATCTGAGAAGATTATGTTGTAGTATGAAGATATGCACCTCTCTTCCCCTCGATTACCATGATGGCAGCAGATCCTTTCCTTTGTCTGGACCAATGGCTTTTCCTCTGTTTTTCAAGTTTCAGCTTGATTGCTAGTATGGTTATGAATGAAAATGGAAAGTTAAACTTTCATCTTGAAACATGTCAAACTAAATCAGTCCTCCTATTTTGGCTGGTTAGATGCTGGAATAGGAAAGTCCCTGTTCCATGCAAAGAGGCAGTTGTGGTGTGTAACGTCCACTGCTGTGGTTGTAGACAGTCCTCCGTGTAATGTCGTTGGACACACTACTTGCTCTCTATGATACAGCTCACTCACATGGTTGCCCATTGCTGTGGTGATATCCATCAATCTGTCATATGGTACAGTCATACGGTACGGAGAAGGTCTCTTCTTCTTCATTTGCTGGCAGGCACACTAAACCCCACATACAGCGATAAAGGAGTATGTTGCTCTGGGTTTGTGCTTTACGTTTTTGTGTTAAGTCTCTGAATACAGCTGTTGAATGAAAGAAGTTGAGAGCTTGCTGAGCTTTAGACACATCCTCAGATTTTGATTTTATATCAGGGACATCAATGCAGTGACTTGAGTACAGACATCATGAGAGTTTGGTTGAAACGAGCCTGTGAGCTTTGTCTCCATTTGATTCATATTTTGTCCACAAACTTGGCTAGAGTTATGGCCTCATCATCAAGATTCACATCTCTTCCACCCTTTTGTGCTGCCCTGTCAGGAAACTCATTATTCTGTTTTTTGGGATGTCTGTTGTTGACTCTACATGTCTGTTCCACTCCAAGTCGATCCAAGCAAGAGGAGTTCAACTTTGTCAAGTTCTGCCAAGGCTGTTTTCACATACTTTGATATTGTTATCCTGGTTGTCTTTCTTTTGAAATTTGGTTGCTTTGTGATAATAACCTGTTAAGCAGTGTGAGTGGTACTTGGCCTTAATTGCAGCCATGTCACCTGCACTCAGTTTTGCTATTAGTCGCCCATCTTGCAAGTCTGTAACACATTTTCTGACATCTACTTGAAAAGTATTCGCCTCATGAAGAGGCCAGGATAACCTCTACTCTGTTGTGTTTGGTGTTATTGAATTTTAGATACTGTATGGTTATATGCCATTATTTGTAGATGCCATTATTTGTAGGCTACTGATTGTATTGTATTTACTTTTTTTGTCCAGTATGTGTGTCCAATATTTCTGAAATATATACTATGGGCGAAATAGCGAATGTTCGTAAAGTGAATGTTAGTAAATTAAATATTAAATTTTATGTGTACAAGACAGGAATAGGAAATGGTCTTGCTACTGTAGCTTTTAATAGCATCTGTTATTAGCTTGTCTGACAATGATTTAAGGCCAATATCCACCGGACACATTTTTGATCCAGGTTTGTGCCGGTCCATTCTTTTTCTGCTTCTGGTCTGTTTTTTTCTGCAGTTGTGAGTCATGGAAACACGCAATTTTGATTTGTGTCAAATCTATACACAATAATTTATTAAGACAGGTCTCGGTGTGCCCCAGTGGCCCAGAGACCTCATTTTAATGAATTGTCCTACACTGAGAGCACCGATCAACCTTTGTGGAGTGGCTGAAGCATGATATATCTTCTTCTCAAACACAATAATCTAAGAGATCATAATATATTATCTGATCTCTTTATTTATTGCAGTACAATTTAGAAAACAGCGTCTTTCACACACATTTTCAGTGTTGGGGCGTTCAGTTCATTAAGAGATTAGGTGGCACTGAAAAGGTTAAACTGAAATAAATGATGCCCTCTGCTGGACACTGTCAAAATAAGCCCTTTAACATGGAAAAGCTGCCAAAAAAGAATTGTTTAGAAATAGGGCATTCAGCACTGCTGGTCCCAGACCTTTTCACACTGCCGTTGGCAAACCACCAAATTGCAAGCATGTACCCTATCATACACACAACCAGGGACTGCTCTTGTTACCTGATAACAGTTGAGTAGACTAAATTACTTCTAACATCTTGTATTGAAGGCGGCGCAGGGGAGGAAAGAGTAAAGACATTTCAGCCCGAGGCCTTCATCCGTGTGTCATGAAGTTGTCTTGTGTGGCTCAGCCTGTTTAAAGCAGGTGGTAATTGAAGCAATTAGGCAACCTGATGGTGAGGCAACATTAGGTTACATGCACAGAAACATAAGTTATATCACAGTAGATGAAGACAATATTAAACTAGAAGGGCACTCGGAGAGCGCAGACCTCCGCCAAGGTTCGTGCTATTATTGCTTGTTCGTGAGTCGGATCCGGATCCGCTTCAAAATGTAATGGGTTCTTCCTTGGCCCATGCTACACCCTTCCTCAAAGTTTCATGAAAATCGGGCCAGTAGTTTTTCCGTAATCCTGCTAACAGACAAACAAACAGACAAACAAACAAACAAACAAATGGCACCGAAAACATAACCTCCTTGGCGGAGGTAAATATACAATGTATATTCTCTTACAGTCATGTGAATTAATACACTTCGTTCTGGTTTCCTGATACACTATTCTATACATTGGCGTTCTATATTGACCACATAGAGAGCAGGTAAAAAGATATACAATGTACAATTATTCAGATATCTACATCATTATGCACTGTTACATTAACATTGTTAAAAGATATAGCTAATAGCTGATTTCCTGAATATGCCATTATTCCTTACACTGAATACACTGATGTTCTATGCAGACCGTACTAAGAAACAGACACAATTAAGAGTTATACAAAATGTGCAAATTATTCAGACATCTACATCCATATGCACTGTGTTATCAGTATAAATATAGTATAAGCAATATCATTCAAAGATCTAGGCCTATCTGATGGCATCTGGTTGTTAAATTCATTTTAACAACATCTCTAACAAAAAAAGAAAGAAAACAGTTAAAGACATAATATGCATCCCGAAGCAATGAACTTATCCAGAACAGCAATGGTCAAGTTTTCACTTGGAACAGAATATCAATACAACTGGTTTTTAGGTGACAGAATATAGTTGCAACATCAGGCGCAAGTCATCATAAAACAAGTATATACAGTCAAGCTATTGACATTGTAGGGAAATGTATTGTATTGTGAAGTAGTATTGTAAAGGAAAATTAGTTAAATCAAATTCTCCATTTAGATTTACAGGAGACATTCCATTTCGTCTCTTCTACTTCTTCTCATTGCAGTAGTTTATTAGCTAGATCTCCACCTTTACATGAGCGCGCCATAATAACAGTGTATTGTAATTGATCAACTTTGTGACCGAATTCAAGGAAATGTGTAGCAACTGGTGAGGTGACATCTTGGCTGCAAATCGCTGATTTGTCTTCCCCAATATAAGATGGCGGGATGTTTTCCCCAAATAGATTTTTGAACAAGGACATTGTAGACATTTTGATAATGTAAGTGATGCACCCTTTCATATACAAAACCAGCCGCTGCATTTGTTGCTAGGTAACAAAAAAGGAGCATGGGGCTTGGTGGTTTACATCAACATAAAGGAAGTTCTGTTCAGCTTGTAGACGCTTCTCTTGAAATCTAAAACTGTTCTGAACTAGTGGAAAATGCAGACATTTACAGACTGATGCACTCTGTTAATAATGTTAGCAAGTCAGTCATCACTTCAGCTCTTGAAATGAGGCTGTAAGGATGTTAAATGTGTCACTGAAGTGCAGCTTTCTGCCAAGGCTGTGAAGACTGAGAGGAATGAACAACAACAAATTAGACACATCTCAAGTTTTCAACATTTTTCTAAGAAAGCTAGAGATTCATTTTGAATAATTTGTTGCCAGTTTAATAATAAATGTCCCTGCGCTGTCAAAGGGAACTGTATTTTTTGGTTTTTTGTTTGATTGTCATATATTAATATTAATATATAATGCTGATGTTTGTGGTTCTCTTAAAACTGTCATTTCTTTGTATTTTTGTTTTTATTATATCATTGAATACACCATTACATGATAATCTGACCATTTTGTGATGTTTCCCATAGCACCATTGTATTCTTAGACCATCAACACATATTTTCTTCAGTTTATCATGTTCAGTTCAACAGATTTGAAGGAAAAAACATTTGCTGGTAAAAGTCCACCACAGCCAATCAGTGCCATTTTTGCAAAGGCTCCAATTCTGAAAATGACATGAGATAAAGTGGACCAATTATATCAATTTCAGTGCTTTTACAAAAAGCTGAAAGATTTGGCCTTTTTCTGGCCTGTTTCTATGAACAGCTTTAGTCACAGCTTGCATAAGAGAGTGAGTAGTGGGTACAATTAGCATATTTTGACTTGTCTTGACTTTGTTTTTGTCAGGGTCTGCCAGGCTCTCCTGGAGAGAAGGGACCCAAGGGACCGCAGGTGAGAATAACCTTTACTGGGGCAGTTTGTACCTGTGAACAGTGAGAAGTGAACTGAGTACTTTATTTCCCACATATGTGACCTATTCTAAATTAGTTGGACATAGAGTGGTATGCCAGCGGTTTGCAGTCCATTCATTACAATATAATATTATACAATAGCTTCATTGTCCCGAAGGAAATTCAGCTTGCAAGGCCAACACATTAAACATAATGTGCATCATATACAATATCGCACACAATGGTGAGCAGCACGCCACACTTTCACAAGTTAACAACATTCACAGGTGAATTATAATTCTGGTCAGTCTAGTAATGAGAAAAGCCAACAGCAACAAGTTAAACAACTTCCAAAGGTTTACATATTCAGAGCTGTTTATTGCTGAAAAGGAGAGAATGCAGCCTTACGTAATACACATTATGAACAATAGTGAACAGCATTAATACAAATTTACCATGATAACAGTTAACAGCCTAGCCGGTCCATTTCTGTGCCTGCATTAAAGCATCTATTTCATGTCCTCCTCTACTGACTGATACAGTGTGTCAGATGTAATGTGTGAAGGGTTTAGTCCCAAATGTTACAGTGTGTCCACTTTTAGAAAAAAAAACATTACTTCATGTTCTTCATTCAATATCTGTAAAATGTAGTAGATCCAGTCTGAAGGAATATTAGCAATTTGAAAACCAAGGACTTAACTAAACTTACCAACTATTCTTCAGAATGCACCACATCATACAGTATTTGTTTCAATTTTGTGTCCCCAACAATTTGTGAGAGTAAGTGTCACTCTCTTTTGGGAATGCAACTCTTCTTCTTTCTCACAGGGTCGACTTGGAGATGTCGGACCCAATGGGATACAGGGCCTACCAGTAAGTTACAGTGCTCAGGGTGAAAATTCATTTACACCCACTTACCAATGTGTGTGTGTGTGTGTGTGTGTTTCTGCCTGTGTATCTGTGTGTCTGTTTGCATGCATGCATTTTTATTAGGGCTGTAAATTGCCCCTTGAAATTAAATTTGACCATGAATTGACTGAAATGAGTCAAATTTGACTGAAATTCAATTATTAATGAAACAATTTACATAACATCGGGCACAGTGAATCTAAAATGTATTCTAAACAGAGAGAGATCTATTCAGAGTCGATTCTCAACATGTAGATTTGCCGTTATTCAGTTTCTTGAAAGATGTGGGCTGGTGTTTTGCTTTAAATTTGCAAGAGAAGATAACAGTAGATGGGTGAGCCTTTCATTTTACTGAGGGGAATCCAAATGTCTTCCAAACATCACTTCTTGAATTAGTAACTCGAATTCATGATGATTTTTTGACATGCGACTGAAATTCGAACACTGAAATCCATTCTGACAGCCTTAATGTCTTTGCCTGTGTGTTTTTCTCTGTTTATTTCCAGGGTCTTGCCGGTCTCCCAGGTGCTGATGGGGCGATAGGAAAACCAGGACCCAGGGGAAGCAAAGGGCCCCCAGGGCCACAGGGGCCAGACGGGCCGCCGGGAATCACAGTGAGTGGGTACTTACCATCGACTGCTGTTCTACCAAATGTTGACAAACTTGAGTATTACATACCTCAAAAAAGATAAGATAATAGGTAATAAAAGATAATAAGATAGTAGATAATAAAAGACTAATAAAATAATAAAAAACTAATAAAATTAAGAAGATGCAAATCCGTCTATCATACCCTATAGAAACAGGTGTCTGATATTATACATGATTTGTGTATCACAAATAAGAACCAACAAAATTATCAGTTGCCAATTTTTTATACAACAGTGCATCAGAATTGACAGAACACTACCCATCAGGACAATTATTAGTTTAATATTTGTTCGTTTTAGCTAGTTAACCAGTAAACACCAGTAACTGGAAGATACTTCTAATTGGCAGTATCCTGTGTCTTTCCAGGAAATTAAATATTTTGCTTGAAGAGTGAAATCAAAAAGAAATATATCAGACTGAAACTTTTAAATTCTAATTAACTTGAAGTCTGGTTTGCGTAAGGGGATTCAAGAAAAGATGAAAATGAACACTGCTTCACTGTACCTACAGAGTGATATGTTGTGCCAGTGGTAACATGACAACATTAGAGCCATGTATTGCTCCACTGTGGTCCCATTTATCATGGATATCACATCAAAATATCATATGACCTCACATGCTTATGCATTATATCAAGATAAACTACTCCAGGGCCCAGAATACTAATATATAAAAGCATAGTAGAGTCATGATAAAGTGGGTGTAATCAGTCAGCTTGACACGGATCTTGTGAATCTCCTTACTCGGCTGTTTTACAGCATGGTGTTGTTTTCTCCCCAGGGTGAACAAGGAGCTGATGGATTATTAGGAGCAGCAGGGGAAAGAGGAGACAAGGTAAGCTCATATGTTGATCCTGTAATGTGAATGTCTTCTTTATAACGCTCTCCTGGAGCAATAAAATGTAAAGTATTCTCTTTTTATGCATTGTAACTCTTTATTTATTCTCTCTTCTTTACACTTTATTGTCTCTTTTTATTTATCTTATGCTGTATTTCTTATCTAATGTCTTATATACCTTGTGTAAAGCGCTTTGAATTTCCTTTATGTACGAAATGTGCTATATCAATAAACTTGCCTTGCCTTACCTGTGTAAGGTTTTGTTGGGCTCACTTACTGACCTGTCATGGTAACCTGCAGGGTTTGCCTGGACCAGCTGGTGATGAAGGTCCTACAGCACAAGACGGACAACAGGTTGGTACAGTTTTATAGAAGAGAAAGCTCAAGCATTCTTTTATGTACCAGAGTTTAAAAAAAGATGTATTTCTATGGCTACCCTACATTTTCCATCAGTGTTCGGCTACACTTTATTTATAGAGCTCTTTTCAAATCAAAGTTACAGATTGCTTCACTAAACAGCAGAGATGGAAAACTATAAAAACAGCCCATCTTAAAAAACAGCAGGAATAAAATAAATAGATAATAAAATAACAATAAACAAGAAAATGATAGCGCTTCTAAACCCAATCTAAACCAAAAAGCTAAATAAAAGCAAGTTTATAAAAGTCTGCTTTAGAAGTGATTTAAAAGAAGACACTGCAGTAGCTTGTTCCACCATACAGGGTCCTTACTGAGATTTTCCAGATTTTCAGCCTGGATTTTGGATCGACCAACAACGTCCGGCTCAAGGATCTCAGGCTGAGGTTTGGCTTGGAGAAGATTAAAATGTCAGAGATGTAGCTAGTGCAGCACCAGCCTTGTAGGTGATCAGTAAAATCCTGAAATCAATTCTAAAATTTACTGGCGACCAGTGTAGAGAAGCTAAATTAGGTCTTACATCACATCACATCTCTTACATTTAGTTAGAAGCCTTGCTGCTGCATTCTGTCCGAAATTTAGACAAGAGAGAATCCAGACTGAGACAGGAGTAAAGATGATTGCAGTTGTCCAAACAAAATGATATAGAGGCGTGGATCACCTTTTCAAGGTCAGAGAAGGATAAAAAAAAAAAAAAACTTACTTTGGAGATGGATTTCAACTGGAGGAAACAACTTTCTTTATTTGATCATGAAAACAGAGGTCTGGATTAAATATCGCTCCCAGGTTTCTAGCAGCAGGCTGAACATAAGGTGAGAGACGACCAAGGTGAGACTGCAGCTGCTTAATGGATTTGGGAGGGCCAAATAAAACAAAGCGCATTTATTGTCATTGTCACTGGGGGCATGCCATACAATGAGAAGGCAAACCAAACGTTTAAAAAAAAAATGAAATCAATCAAAATAAAACATTTAGCATTTATCAAGGAGACACTGGTATTCTCTCCAACTTGCGTAGCTGCTACTGGATAATTAGATTATGGACTGTTGTGATGAGAAGAGTTTTATTATGCTGGGATGTGTTTTTTTTATGGACTGTATGTATTTGTTTGTCTTTGAAGATTGTTTTGTTAATAAATAAATAAAAACTATATTATCTATCTACATTCACAGGAGCACAGTAGACATTTTATCAGTCAGTTTATGATTGTTCTGACTTTTTCTTATCCAGGGTCTGCCTGGCCAAACGGGAGTCGAGGGCCTGCCTGGAAGGAAAGGGGACCAGGTCAGTGATAGCAGCCGCACGACTCCTGAGTCTTTGCCTCACTGTTCATTCACTCCGCTAGCAACTTGGAAAATAGTCACTTTGTTTGTACAACCACAGAAGCAGCAGTTTATGGTGGCCAAGGTGACTTTGTTATCTTGTTTGTTGGTACAGAATAGATGGTTGCAGCTCAATTTTGGCGGATAAAACCCTTCAGCAACCAGTCATGTACTAGCATTGCTCTATGCCAGTGATTCTCAACCTTTTTCATATCAAGGACCCTAATTTAGTCCACATTAGGGCCACGGACCCCCATTTGATGAAATTTTTCCTTTCTGACCCAAATCTGAGAATATTTTTATTGTTAGATATGATTTTGTCCAGAATTCCAAGAATAACTGTATTGTAAGTAGAGAGATAACAGTGAAATTATGATCAAAATATTCATTCTTCTACATTCTCTAATTGTGTTAACTTCTTGTAAATGAAATAATGCTGAAGTTTAACAATTCATCAATTTGCTGGGGACCCCCTGGAACCCCCTCAAGGTTCCCTGGTGGTCCCCGGACCCCACATTGAGAACCACTGCTCTATGCCACCCTAAAGGTGCGTTTTCACAGAGTCGTAACTTCACGCGAAGGATCGCGCTGCTTCCCAATATTGGACGCTTGATTGGTGTGCCATATGTTTCTCCTCCATGACTACAGAGAAACAAATAAACACTTCCTGGCTGCACCTGATTGGACGAACGCTTTCACTTGTTGAGCTGTCTTTGGTATCTGCCAGGACTTTTTCAAACTGGAAAAACATGGCAGCTTGTTTGGAAAACTTTCTCTTACATTACGAAAATAGTTCACCGAAATGTGTTTCTGAAAACATCTGAGGCAAGAAATAAGCCGTGCAGTTGCTTAATCTATATCCATTTTCGACAACGCCTAGTTTTAATGTTTGTACACAAGTTTCGGGAAGCAGGGAGTCACGCTGGATGCCCCTGATTTGCATAAAGTAGACTAGACCTCAACTTTATGCAGATGTGGAGCAGCCAACATGACGCACCGTCTCTCGAAACACGCTACCAGAATGCATTGCGCGGCGGCTTACATAGAAAATGAATGGGAATCGTGGAAATGAGGGAACCTGTGAAAACACACTGTAATGCTGCAGCACTGTAGGCACTGCAGTTTAAACTGTAGTATGGCGGTGTGGGTGCTTGTGGTATGAACGCAAAGTTAGTTATGTGTGTTTAACAGTCAAGATTGATCAATTTAACACTGAAAGGAATCTTCAGTAGGGAATTACACTTCAGCCCATGTCTGTAAAACCTGCAGTCAACAGTTGTATCTCAGCTCCTGCCTTCTCCTGGCATGTGTGACAGGGCGACCCAGGGGCTTGTGGGAAACTTGGTCCTCCAGGGATTCCAGGAGACAGAGGACTTCAGGGTCTCAAAGGCCTGCAGGGACCTGCTGGACCGCTGGGTAAAGAGGTAGGTGCACTTATCTGACATTTGTCCAAGGTTGGGCAAAGACGCTTTTGTGACCCCTGGGCCAGATGCTTGATCTATACTGAAAATCTATTTTTTAATCTTTATTTTCACAGAGAAGGTTTGGAGTTGAATAGCATGCACGTTGAGGAGTGCATTCTGTTTTTAAGCAATGTCCTGATTCACATTCATACACATTCACACCTGTAACCCTAAACTAATATCTAATAAATTGTTTTAGTACATTTTTATCAGTCTAACATTTCTAGCCAAAATTTTGTGTGTTCCTTCAAATATGTATTAAAAATTATTTGAAAACCATCGAACCAGCATCACTGTTACATAAACCATGAAATTAAAATGTCCTGATGATGTTATGATAGCGATAGCGATGCTTGAGCATTGCTTGTCTGCACTTCAGTGACACCATCAAGGGGAAGGATCTCTCCCTCATTCAACCTGCAGCTGATGAAATGTGTGATGTACACAATTGGCAACACAAACTTTTTTCACCATTGAAACAGAAGCAGAACTTCCACTTTCAAAGCATTTGGAAGCACCTCAAAACATAAAGCTGCGCTGCGCTGCAAGCTCATCAAAATGTTATACAAATAATTAATCGTCTTTTGTGTTGCCGACAAAACAATTATGCAAGCCAATAGAGTGTGTAATTCCTTTATAAATTATTTATTGCCACTTTTTCTATTATTGTTTTTGCAGTTTCTGTTTGAATGTAAAAAGCCATCTTGAAAAACAATATACCATAGGTCACAAAAGTGGTGAACAGTGTTTGTAAGGAATGAGTTTTCTGTGGACAGTTGTATGGGTGAATAGGATTTGAATAGGATTTTGTTTTGACTAATAGTGCAGTGAAGCAAAAAGAACAGTAAGGAAAAGATGAGAAAAATAAAATAGAAAAGAAATACTTTGAAATCGATCAATTGAGGGTTTCTTTTTTTTGTCCTAATTCTGATACACACTAAGGCAGTCACCTAACTCCAGGTTTGTGTTCACTGCACCCTAGGGTGATGTTGGGCATCCTGGTGATGCTGGTGACCCTGGACCCGAGGGGGACAAGGTAAACTTGATTGCTATATTAACGGAGCCAGCAGTGCATGCCTTTCCTTTATTATAGCTGATTGCTTGTTAATATGTTTGTTTTGCTCCTTTTATTTTGCAGCATTTTGTATTTTGAAGAAAAGTTCTATGCAATATAGTTATTATAGTTTTCATATGCTTATTTATTTATCTATTTGTTCGTAATGTGAATGTGTTGGGCTGTATGTATTGTACAGTTTCTTAAATGTATTGGGCTGCCATTTTTGTCTTTTTGCCAGGTATTGTATGATGCATCCTATAATAACATTTACTCCACTTACCCCTTTCCATCAAAGGCCACAATGGAAATAAGCTTTAATTGTCTAATAAATCAAATCAATGTCAGAATGGATAAGCTAATATTCTGTTCGCCTAGAGTGGTCATATAGTCTGTGGTTAGTAAAGTTTGACAGGCTCTGAGTGTTGGTTGCAGTGTTTGACCCGACTGTTGTCTGCAGGGTGACGTGGGACCTTATGGGCTGTCTGGTAGAGAGGGTCCTTGGGGTGCGCTGGGCGAGAACGGAGAAAGGGGCCCTAAAGGGGAGAAGGGCCACATTGGACTATTGGTGAGCACAACTTTACTCATTATCAAACCACAATCCTAACAAGACCCTCAAATGCCATCATTTCATTTGTTTCAGTACATTTTGATCGATTTGTTGAATTTTTGTTTGAAATGTACCTGCACAAGTGAGTCCTCCATATTATTTCAGGCATTGATCATTACAGCCATAATATCCGGGAGGGCATTATGTGACACTTGGCTACCCCACGTTCTTAGCTGAATCTCCATTGAACCCGTAAACATAATAAATATTGTCCTGTTAGAGTATTATGGCTTTCATATAACAGTTACCAATGCATGTGTACTATATGGAAGTAGTGAACATAAATATGACTAAGAAAAAAGGAGAAAGGATGACAGATCTCTAACTCAGGTCAGATTTAGCGCACCAACCAGATCCATTTGTAATAAAGCACAGCTGCCTGAGGTTTATGGGAATTATCAGCTGCTGAAACCAGCTTTTGTAACAGTAAGCCATAGTTGTGCCTGTGCTGCTCCTCATGTCACGTTCATCTGCTTGAACAGGGTGAGCCTGGGCTGATGGGTGAGGTGGGACCTGCAGGTTTGACAGGGTTACGGGTGAGTCACTTCAGATGACAGTTCTTCACTGAGATGTATTGACTCTGTGGACAGCATGCCGTTCAGCAAGGCCTTTAAATTAACCCATATTGAACACTTGTCAGCTATGATTGACAGTCATTGATCCGGCTGACACATGTTGTTTTTTGTTTTCCTGTTGTCAGTGTCACACCAGGCATCTTTATACACTTCCAAACCATTGTTAGTGTCTGAAGTGTTTCTGCACAGGCTGAATGTGGTGTGATGTGCTTGTTTTAGGGAATTACAGGCCCCAGGGGACCACCAGGGCCAGATGGGCCCCAGGGACAGAAGGTAACGAGCAAGCAGTCGCCATACACTCATAACCTTGTTGCCAATAAGTCTGTTATTGAAGTACAAAAACAAAAGATTGTCAGGCTCGCTTTGCAAAACCAAATTGCTGCAAACTGATTGCCTTGTTCCTATGAGTATGTTCATTCTTTTATTAAAATGCAATAAATAAACAATAAGGTCCTTCTCTAATCACTCACCTTAGACAAAAATTGTATGCAAATCAATGTAAATGTTTCATCTAAAGAAAACTTCCAAGATATCAAGTCATCATGTCAACCTACTCTGTATCAATGCTTTTCAAGCAGCTGATTTCACTGATTAACACACCTTCAACCAGAGAGGAGGAACTTATCAGTAGTAGCTCACAGTAATCAGTAATGTGCGTTTATATGCACATTATGTTGTTAAGGTCTTAGTCGGGATATGGCGTTTACATGGAACAATCAGTAACCAGTTATTTCATATACCTGTATACATGGAGATAGTCTAACCAACCTGCCAAGTTACTCCATGGAAAAAGCACTTGAATTTTTACATGCCAGAATATACTGGTTAATGTGGGCATATCCCAGCTAGCATATTTGGGTTTTTCATATTAGGGTTATGGGTTTATCCAGCTTATGGTAAACGGGATATAGCATTTACACACACCAACTCATAAACAGAATATTTGAGTATCCTGAATATAATCCCTACCCCTCCAGACGCCCCGTCACGCACTTCTTTTTTATAATGTACTCCCTCTCTGATTCTGTCTACTTTCATACATTAACTCCCATGCTCTGTCTCTCTTTGAATATTTCTCTGAATGAAAAAAAAAACCCATCTTCATCCATGTCTCCAGGGGGAGTCGGGGTCCGCAGGAATGCCTGGACCTTCTGGGTTAGGAGGACCTCAGGTAAACTTCCTTCTCATTAATCATTTTTCACACAGTGTGTATGGGGCAAAGCTCTTTATTTGGCTCCAACTGTTCTCCCTTCATCATGTTCACAGGGAATTTCCGGGGCACCTGGTGTCAGAGGTGATGCAGGGAGGCTAGGACCACCTGTAAGTGTCTCCTGCTATTATGAAACTACTCACTTTGCTCTATTTGGTTTATTTGTCGTGCACAACACACATTTAGCAATATTTCATCTATTCCACTAAAGCTATCCTTAAAGGAATCCTTAAAGTTCACCCAAAAATGAAAAATCTGTCATTATCTACTCACCCTCATGCCAGTTGAAACACAGTTAGTCCACATAACACACAGGGAGGCTGCCAGCACAACTCTGTAGCAGCCTTCTCCAAAAATACTAAAGTCAATGGCGATCGGTTCTTTAGAGTTCCAAAAAGAGTAAAAAATGACCATTAAATTACTCCATACAGCTTGTGCAGTAAAAACAAACTCTTCTGAAGCCAAATGATCGCACAGTGAGTGGAAACTTCTACTTTACTTCTGCCAGTAGGCCCTTACAGTATTGCTACAGTTTAACATGCTGCCTGTTAGCCTGCTAGCTCGCTCACTGAGTCAATATAGAGATAGCAACAGGTGAAAAAAATATTTTGGCAGAACTAAGGATTGTGGCATTTTTTTTGTCCACCTGATGGTCAGTTGATAAAGCAACAGGAGAAAAAAAAATAGACACTTAGATATTTGGTTCAGGGCCTTTCAGGGCTAGATAACTGGGATTCAAGCAACGCACGAATCTCCCATGTATCTCCCATGTGTGGAAATATGTCATTCAGTCCTGTATTCAATCTTATTTCCCTTGAAACAATTTAAAACATCTGCTAACAGAGTAAAGTAATTATACTTGTTGCCAATGCAATTTTTTCCTTGGGCCAGGTAACATCAGTTTGAAGTAAGATCGTACTACTAGCAAAAAAAACAGAAATAAATTGAGTCCCATCAGAACCAAGTCAGATTATCTCTCCCCATTAGCAATATTTTGATTTCATTTACTTTAAGGAGAAGTACATTTTAAGACCAAATACAAAATGTAAATGACTTTATAAATGACTTCTTAAGATGAATGACTTGCATTGCATTTACTCTATATGTGATGTCTGCATGACAGGGCCCCGTAGGAAAGGTCGGGCCTCAGGGAGACACGGGTGTTAAAGGGGAACCAGGGCCAGAGGGACTGAAAGGAGACGCAGGGGCTCCAGGCCCACCAGGGGAACAGGTGTGTGTGCTTTTCATGCTGTTAGGTATAACACAGGAACCCACTGCAAGGTGTTCACATTACTGTATGATACTATACATACTTCACAAATAAATACAGTACAAATAACTTAGTGTATGTAAATATCCACAATACTTCCTATCTATCTAGGGTGAGGATGGTCTTCCAGGAGTCATGGGTCCCTCGGCTCTTCCTGGGTTAGAGGTAAAAACTCTCCCTTCCTGAGCTGCATCTGTCTGCTGTTAATTACCAGTGCTGAAGATTGTGCACTTCATAGCCTCTCTAACTTCATTACATGTGCCTTATGTTTTCTTTCCCTTCCTTAGGGTGCTCCTGGTGAGGTGGGAGCCCAGGGGCCCCCGGGTCCCCCAGGGGTTCGAGTAAGTTTCCATGTGTGCAGCACAGGATTGCTGCGGATGATGAAACCACATTTTGCAGTTTGGTTGTGCCATATTAGTGAGGAAAATAGGAAACATCCATAAAGAGCATAGAGAACATCTATAATATCTATCTGTATGTCTGTCTGATAGCAAGTTGAATATAGCCAGCAATACCATTTCTAGGAAATAATTAAGTATATTTAGACCTTTTAAAACAGTAAAAAAAAATATGATTGCCATGCAGGGAGTGCGGGGAAGCCCAGGACCAGAGGGGAAACAGGGCATGAGAGGGGAGAAGGTAAGATCTTCAAATATTGTTCACTAATATATACAGTACATCTTAATGAGCCATTTAATCTGGTGTTCAAATCCTACTTTTATTCCCAATAGGATCGGTAATTGTTTTACTTCCAAGGCATTCACATTACATGCAGGCCTTTTCAAGAGTGAAACAAGTTGAATTTCACTGGAGAAAAGTAAAAGTCATCTGGTTCCATTGTCAGATTAAAGATGTCACTGGATTCAAGAAATCCTTGAAACAAATTTAGTTGCATCAGAAACAAGTGAAATAATCTCACCTGAATGACACTTTTTTTCACTAGTTTGAGGAAATTATAACATTTTTTTGCATTTTTTTTTTTTTTTTCTTCTATTCATTACAGATTAGTATGTTCTCTTTGTGATTTAGAACTATAGGATATAGGAATGAGATCTGACCTCCCTAAAAAAATATTAGAAGCCCTAAACATTTTAAAAATCATGTAACGGCATGGGGGAGCCAAGCACATATGTTTCTGTAGTAAACCCCTCTTCAGTTTGCAGTGTGTGATTTGTAACACAGTCATAGCTCTGCAGCTGCCTCTTTTCCAGGGGCAACTTGTGCATGCAGAGAGGCTGCGCTGCATTCACTTGCTCGCTGATGTGTGTGATTTCACCCCTACAGGGAGACGATGGCATAGATGGATCACCGGGGAAGACGGGTCACATTGGAAGGAGGGTAAGAGCGCTCCGATTCAATCTCTTTTAATTTTGCAGTTGAATAATAGACGGCGCTTTCCACAATAACAATTCTACAGTGTTTCTCAAAGTGTGGGGCACGGCCCCCTGGGAAGAGGCAACCGGGGTGTACGGAGAGATTGGGGGAGAAAGGGAGAAAGCCACCACTTCTTATCAATGTTATACTGGCTGTTATTTCTTTTTTAAGTCTTGCATCTTAACTATTAATGCTTTAATGATGTGCTGAAAGAGGTGATTCTAAGAAATGTGAAGATTTATGGCCTTGCATATTACTGGCAAAAAGTCTGTGTAGATTAATTTCTTCTTCAACTCTTAATTTTAAGCCCAGTGGATTTTGTTTTAAAACATACTGGCAGAAAAGCGAATTTAGCAGCTAATTTAGTCATTGTTTCTATTTAGATTTATAAAACAGCCATTGTTTAGTGTTGAAATACAGGAATTATGGTATAGATATTGTGCTACATGCGTCATGCCTGTGTATGTGTGCATGTGTGTGTGTGTACGTGTGTGTGTGTGCATGCGTGCGGTGAAAGGGGAAATGGCTGAAAAAGTTTTGACAGCGACCGCAGTAATGAATTCATACATAAAAGATTAGGTTATTTGGCGTGTGTTTCGACTCGCTTTGTGCTGCCTCATTGAAAAACATGGTGAACACATCCGCAGGGGAAAAGGGGCAAGGCAGGAGTCAGAGGGACCAGGGGGGAGAGAGGACCAAAGGTGGGATATCTTGAGATACGGCTTCACACACACACACACACACACACACACACTGTTCTGTACACCTCATTTAATTACGTTGCATGAACCAACACTATCTTTTGTCCTGCCTCACAGGGAGACAAGGGAACCACAGGACTGATAGGCCCCGCTGGGTGGGCAGGGCTCATTGTAAGTCGATTTCTTTCTTCTTCTCTTCTTCATCCGCTCTATCATCACTTATGCCATAGTTTAAAAACTATATCAGCAAACTGCCTCTTAAATAACCTATTCCTTTCCCTCCCTTCTTATTAAACGATTGGAGGGAAAGGGATCTATATGTATTGCACTATTATAATGCATGTGATCAGTCAGCGAATTGATATCCATTTGATGAATGTCTTTTTTATCATCAAGGGAATCCCCGGATTGCGTGGGGAGTTTGGGGATCAAGGTGAAAATGGGAAAGAGGTAAACACGTAATTAATGAACAATATATAGGTGCAATGGCAGGTTGACATTCAGCCGGACCAGACTGGAATCAACATGTTTATATATATGGCTGGCTTGACTTTTTTCCTGAAGTTGCACCAGTTGAGTTTGGGTTTGGATTCAAAAAACACAATTGAAAAATACCATTACCGGTGAAATTTTGTTGCCGTTTGGGCTCGCAAAACGCTATTATTACATGCTGGGCTTAGTTTGGGTTCGGGCAGAAATTTGAGGTTGAGTTGTGCTTGAATTTTCAGGACAGACTCAAGCTTTAGCACTGATTTCACTGTAAGAGAGAAGGTGGAGACTTGACTGCACTGTTTGTATCTACAGGGTGAGAAAGGGGACATGGGACTCCCTGGATCAGCTGGAGGTGATGGCATGAAGGTATGAGCTGTCAAGGTTTATCATGTCATCACTTAAGAGATATGCATAATGTCTACTAAAGGAGTGATAATAATGTGAGGATGTTAACTGTGATTATAGGTATGATGGTAATGCAGCTAGCAATGTCTGCATCATCAAAGTGCCCATAATTATAGTAAAGAATATCCTCAAAGATATTGTGGCTTTTCCACAATGTTTGTCAATGCATGAAGAGTGTTCCTCAAGCTAGTGCACATGCGGAAGAATAAAATAACAGAAGAAGCTAGAAAGATCGCTAACCAGCTCCTTGGGTACCACAGGATTTAGCACAGGAAATAATTACATTTTAATAAAGCATGAATTATCAGTATCTTTGTAATTAGTCAAAGCTTCTTTGACAAAACACAAAAGGCCATATATGTGTATAATATTATCTGTCTCCTATCAAAACACTAATAACCACTACACAAAGATATTAAACACATCACTAGATGATATTGCACATATGTAATAAGTAAAATAAGTGTAATAAGTACAAAAAATGCCGATAGGATGAGATGATTTATGTTCTTCCCCAATACAATTCATTTTCTCTCAAAAACAAGTGATAGTATCTTGAAATACAAGGCAGATCCCTCCACTTTTCCCGAGAGGGAAATTATCTCACTCCATTAGCATTTTTAATGTGTATTCAGAAAAATAAGATTTTAAGCTGATTACTAATTAAATGCCTTGTTACAAAGCATATTTCTCCTTTGGATATTTCTTGCATTGTCTTCCATCCGACTTCTTATGGAAACATTTTGTCATAAATGCTCTGTGAATTTTTCAGGGTATTCGGGGTGCTGTTGGGATGCCGGGGCCGGCCGGCCTGAAGGGGGAACAGGTATCCTATGCAACATTAAGACCTTAGTTTTAGTTGTTTGTTCCACTTTTGTGTTTTCAAACTTGAATGTTTACCGTATTTGAATATAGGCTCCTTTTTTGATAGCCAGCTTTGTCTCTTGTCATTAAACTTTTTTCTCTCTTAATTAGGGGAATATTGGTCCGTCTGGACCAAGGGGCACACCAGGAATGCCAGGACTGCCTGTAAGTTTGCTTTCTCTCATTATTTCCCATTTCCCTTTAATCGCCTCAAAATTGAAAGTGCCATTTATTGATTCACTTTGCAAAACACATTTTTACAGACTTATACAGTACATGCATTTATATAATTGTATTTTACCTATTTTATGTGTTGTCATTGCCTGTTTTATTCTCATTTAGCCTGTTTTTAATTCATATCTGGAGCTTTCATTTGTTTATCTCACTGGCTCTTACTGGCTGTATAGAAAGCATTTTGTTTTGAATTCCTTCTGGCTATACAAAGTGTAGCCACGGCTACACTTAGATTTTGTAAAGTTTGGGCAGTTCATCAATAAATCCCTTTTATCACTGTGGAGAAAGTAGAGAATTGGAGAAAACCATGTGAATGTGTCACAAAGCTATTATTGTGTTAGAATAATTCCAGTAATTCATTTAAAGTGCAGACTGTCATCTAACTGTCAGGTAACTAATCATTTCTTCAATTGCCAGACTGTTGAATCATTCACAATCCAGCAAGTACATTATGAATCTATTTGTTCTATTGTGTCTTTGGAAAAAAGCCATTGAATTGTCTTGTAAAAACTGCAAAGCCACGCCGGATGGTTTCTTAATGCAGCAGATAGAAGCAGCAGGAGGTTTGCAGTCGCTCTTTACACTCGGTCTGCACACTTCAAAGCAGGCAGTCATACTCACGCCCTTTTACTCTCTCTTCTGTTGCAGGGTTTGTTTGGATTAAAGGTATGATACCGTCACTTCAAGCAGTCTTGTCCCTACAAATCAAACCCACTGTAGCTCATACTCATCTTTATCTGAAAAGCAAATGCCATGGAGAATTCTTGCATTGGTATCGCCTCTGGTTTATGTTGATGGCTCACATAATCATAAACCTGTCACACGTTGGAGATACCGTTAGAGTGTAATGGGATTTTGCAACAGTCTGTATTTCCTTATCAGTGCATTTCATAGTTTATACTATGGTATCACAGAATACCATGCGGAACGGTGCAGAATTGTACATTGGTGCTCATTACATATTCTCTTCCCCAACAGGGTTTAAAAGGCTTTCAAGGTTTACCTGGCCAAGCTGGGAGGAGGGGCTTCCCGGTAAGTCAGACATCAGAGTTTAGGCATGTGGCCCTATATAGATGAATGGGCAGAGTGTGACACAAACACTGCCAGAATTAGGAGTTTGATTCCCACTGGGGTCACCAATGGTAAAAAAAAAAAAAAAAAGATTGTGCAGCCATGTTACTATAATGCACTTTAGATAAAAGCATCTTCCAATCGACAAATGTATAATTTCATACAAAGATGTCTGATGCAAATGAAGTCAGCAAGTATGAGATGCACAAGTCTTCTTTTATATCTGTCTTTCTGCTGACATATTTATTTACTTCACTGCCTTTTGGCCACCACTAGTTTTGGATATGGGGGGGAAGGAGGCCTAAATTTTTAGTTATTTGGCTGAGAAAGTCTGCTTCTTGAACTTCAAACTTCAAATCAACTTTACTACAGTCTTTATACTACAAAGAATGTCCATTGTCACTTGCTATTTGTCTTAAAATCTTCAGACAATGTTCTTAAACCAAGGCAAGATATCTGTGAATGTTGTGAGATTTAATGTTTCCAGTATAACTCAACTAGTAGTGACACTATTGAGACAGATGGAGAAATCTGACTTACTCAAGATAAAGTCAATTAATTCAAGAAAATTCTTGAAACGTGAAGCTGCTTGGAAAGAACCTTTCTCACCCAGTTGCCAGATTTTTCACTTGTTTTATAAATATAACATTTTTAAGACAGAATACAAGTATTAAATGACTGCTTAAGATAGACATTTTTGCAGTGTACTCCCAGAGGGTTAATCAGTGTTGCGTCTGCCTTTGGTTTTAGGGTCCACCTGGCGTGCCTGGACCTCCAGGACCGTCACTGAACATGACCTTAACTCAACTCAAGGCAAGTGATTCATATCTTCATTATCAAATAAAGGTATTCTATAAATTGGTCGAACACATCAGTACAACCCATTTACCATGAGAGCACCTGGGGTATGTCTATATAAATCGAACCTTTTTATTTTATTTTTGTTACTACTTTTAAGGAACTTCTACTTAATGTGATAGAGAGAAACAACATATAACATGCTTGAAAAATAAAAAGTTAAAAGCCAAACTCGCACTCACAAGATCACAAGTAGCCTACACGGTGTCCGCATCAGCCAAAAACATCTTGTCAAAATCATCACAACTTTTTTCTTGTTCCCAATATCCATCATCGCCTCAATCTCTATAACTGCATATTAAGAAAACTGGTTTTGTGCATTTTCATTCACTATTCTATGCTACAACAATAAAGCCTGATACTTTTTCTCTCATATTTCAAATATCACAATAATAAGAAGCAACTCAGCAGGTCTGCTCTTAATCTCTTTCCATGTCTAGGACCTGATGTACGTGTCAGACAAGCCCAACTATCCTCTGCTCCAGACGCTGCTGGAGTCTCTGCAGCAGGAGCTTTGGCTGCTGGTCGACCCTCCTGACGGCAGCAAGGAGCATCCTGCCACCACCTGCCTGGAGCTCTGGCTCTGTCACCCCAACTACACCAGCGGTCAGTCACTAAGACACTCAGGCCTCGGGCATATTGACAACGTTTGGAGAACCATCTTTGCAATAAAACTGTAAAATCCTCACTTCCGCTGGAGCCACTTAGGATCCGGCTATGGAGGTGATTTAGAAACCGTGTAGCCTGAGTTGTGTACTTGTACACAGAGCGGTTTTCAAAAGATTATCCTCTCTATTATATCATGTGGGCTCATTTCACACTCCATGACACACCAATTCCAAACTTTTCTCAAATTGTCTGATAGAATAAATCCATCTGATGTGGTTCATTTGTTTGGCTATCAAATGATACTGCTCCGTTTAGGAATCTTTTCAAATTGGTAAGAAATGAGGAAAGATTGACATCGACAGAAAATCTAAATTCATGCCTGCCTAATTGACAATGTTCCTATGGTTGAATTTTCACTGATAATCAGACACTTTCAGCCAATTTCATTGCATTTTCACTCACTGGAATGTTGAAAAAAAAACATAAAACTAAAACATGTTCATAGTGACACCTTAAAAATGTAGATAAATGTACATATAAATTAAAAAATGTGTATGAAACCTCATTTTCTTGACAAATGTATTTCTGAATACAGTAGGCCACAACCTAGCATACCGGTATTTTGGTGTGGGCTTATTTGTTGAAATATTGTTTAAGTTAGAAAAATAATTTCTATGCCTACTCAAAACACATGTCTTTAGTACAATTACATACCTTAAGTATACTTTTTTTCTAGGACATACCAGTAGTTCATAGTTCAACCAAATACTACACTTTTTTTAGGCTAGAGTTTTTTTTCCAATGGAAGACCAAACTGCAGCTGCATCAACATCTTATTGCTGTTGTCATCAGAATATTTAAAAGATATAATCTATTTCAATAACAATTTAAATAGATTATATATGTGACATGACAGATGTTCTATTTCCTAGCAACACCCCTAACTGATGTATTTATATCTCCCACCTCTATAGCAATGAGAATAAGAGCTTTCCTGGAATTTCCAAGTTTATAGTTACCCTTCTTTGCCTCATTCTGTCAATAAAAAGCAAAGAGAAAGCCTTTTTTTCTAGGGTACTATGGAGGTTTTACTTTGGCTTTTCTAACAGCCCCTGTGAGCTGGTGTCATCTGTCAAATCTATACTGTATTTGAACCACAGCACAGGTGACTAAAATTGGATGTTTTGATTCTGTACAGTATCTTATGCAACACAGTAAAAACTACTTATGTGATATGAAAACACACAAAATCAAGGAATTTGCCTCAGTACAACTCACAACAAAAAATATACAATTACCTGCGAAGAAGGATGAAAGCTGAAGAATGTAAGGAGGTGAAAACATGTTATTTTTCTTTTAAAAGGACTCCAATAGTTAGCCATTCCTTCTGGGAACTGTTTACCCATATCTAATGAATAATCTAACGATTAATGCCTCTGATTAATGAGGTCTCATTGAATATCATGGGTGAAGGATTTAAATGCGGTGCACTTCTCAGCTGCTGGTTAGAGCAGGAATAATAATAATACAGGAAAGTACTGGAAATATTCTCTGAAAGTATTCTACCATACGCTGGCTGCATCAGACCCGTTCCATTGCTTTCATGTCTTTAATGTTTCTTCAGTACAGTGACTGATGCGTTTCCAGGCTTCATCAGGTTTTGCTCTTCCCCATCAGGTCTGAAGCCTTTCAGTGTGCAGTAGAAGGCTTTCATCCTTGAAGGTTTCATTGAACTTGCTGTTAACCTCTCTCTGCAGGAATGTATTACATTGACCCCAACCAGGGCAGCCCAGCAGATGCTCTGCTGGCCTACTGCAGCTTCTCCGCTACATCAAAACAGACCTGCCTCCATCCTCGAGACACCCAGGTACAAAGGCATTATTAGAGAACGGTGAGAGGAATTGCACTTCTAGATGGAGGAGGTGCCTGCTAACTTCATGTCGCAGTGTTGCAGCACTCAAGACTGACTCAAGTTCCAATTTTGATGATTTGTACTTGACTTGAACTTGAATATTGATGACTTGGACTTGGACTCAGACTTGCGCACTGAGGACTTAAACTTGAGGTTGACACTTCATCACCTTAGACACAGGTTACACATCTTTTCAGCATTACCCTAAATTTGTACTTGATCTGGTTGTCCTACATGTAGACAGACGCTATGAAAGTTTATCTTACAACACAACCACTGATGGATGATGTAACATATCAGTGAGCGAGCTGCCTCGGCGCGAGAGCGTTGCTAATCAAGTGATGAAGATGGTTCCACCACATGTTGCGAGCTTCGCTTACATTGATTTTACATTAACTGGCGTGAAAAGAAGTGCCAAATGTAAAATATGTAAAAGAACCATCAAGGAAAAGACTGTTCTAGCATGGATTACTTGAACTCAAACTGGTTACTCGGACGCAGACTCGACTACTGAAGACTTGAGAGTGGACTCGGACAAGACCTTAGTGACTCTGACTTGGGACTTGGGACTTGACTTGGCCTTGAGGTTTGGTGAGTCGACTACAACACTGTCATGTAGCACATAAAACACCACACACTCATAACTGTGATGCAGGATAAGGCTTTATTATTACCAACATTTCAACGGGCAGGATGGTGTAGTGAGCAGGCAGACGACCTGGGTTCAGGCCTCCATGTCAGAAAGCATCTGCCCTGCTGAAGTGTCCTTGAGCAAGACAATGAATCCCTACCAGCTGCAGGGCTGCTGCTCTGTAGCTGAGCCTGACCTCTGACCTCCCTGTGGAGGCGGTAAATGCAGGCCTTAACAAAGTACCACATTCATCATAAGGGCATGTGACATCTGACACCCTGATGAAGGCAGCCTGCCGATAAAGATGTTAGCGATAATAAAATCTTTTTCTGTCTCAGAGTTAATAGTGTGCAGCTATACTTTCAATTCTTAAAAAAAAAACGTAGACACCATCTCACCTCTCAACCTCGCTACTCTCATACAAACAATGGGTGAACATTCAGTATTAAATAAAACACTGAGTCACTCAACCAAAGAATAATATGAATTGGTCTCGGCTACCTCCGAGTGAATGCATTTTTAAGAAAGGAATCCAATTTACTTTTGGTTCATGCTTGAGCTGCATGCTAATCTGGAGTTCATCAGCTGCTGTCTGAATATCATTGCCCTTCACGAGTCTCTTACATGATAGCACGACTGGCTCTCCAATTTGCATATTTGGTCTTCTTCTCTTCTCTGCCTGCAGGTGCCCATGAAAGCCTGGATGGAAGAGTCTTCCACAGAGGGATCTTTCCTGTGGCTTAGCAGGCTGGAGCAGGGCTTTCAGGTGGGTGGATGCTAAAGCATGGAAGTCACATAACGATAACAAATTTACCCTAATTTGAATCTATTATCTTACATAACCCTACCTCTAGCAATTCTAACATCGATGTGGGCAGATCACTGAATTCATCATGAACCTAGACCTCAATAAAATTACAAACGCCGGCAACAAGCCATATCAAATTAATGGTGTCACACAGCCAATTCCTATATGTATTTAATGTATATTCAATTATTATTCTTCACTTTGCAAAGTGCAAATGTGACACATACAAAAACTGGAGATACTTGTTACACTAGTTTGTGCTCAAACACAAACATAACAGAATTTATGTTTTCTGCCTTACGTCTGCGGGAAAACATGGTCATTTAGATTTTAGTGATTCGACAAATGTTTCCAGTGATGATGGGATGTCTCCTAAATGTTTTCAGATTGCAGGCAAAGGTTTCACACTGATTGCGTATTTGTTTCCACTGCGGTTCCCAAAAGTGTTTAGCAAGCATTAAGATCATCTGTTTCCCATCTGCTTTAAGCCTGTTTTATGTGTTTGTTGTATTTGCGATATTGTTATTCTTGTTCTTTAATTATCTACCAGCCGAGAGGAGTAATAAACCAAATTCTTAATCTTCTGCCGTCAGTTTTACTATCCAGGTGCCAATGTGGTCCAGATGCGATTCCTGAAGTTGCACAGTAATACTGCCATCCAGAAGGTGACCTACTCCTGCCATCCAGGGCACAAACTCGGACAGACAGACAGAGACGTCAAATTCCTGGCTGACACAAGGAAGCAAAGTTACCTAGGAGCGATTAAAGACTGTGTGGTATGTAAAAGATGCTTAAACTTGTTTCCACCAGGCACCTCTTTTTTAAGCTAGCAGTGCTAAATAGAGGCTGTTGTTTTTATGGGACTATTTAAAATTGTGTGTTTGAAGCACAGATCCCTTGTGTTTAGGTTGGATTATTTTTCTCTTCTAGCGCTCAGTGCTGAGTGTTAAAAACATGCTAAATTGTCAGCAATATTGGGCAAAACGGTGCATCTTTTCTAGTGACAGTAATGAGACAAAGAAGCCTAGCACTGAAAAAAGGACACTCAACCTTCTTTTTGTTTGGTTTGGGACTCATACTTTACTTTATTTGAACATTTTTAAAATTTTTACGTGCATACGGTAAATCTCTTAAGGAGTTTATGAATTGTCAACCACAAAACCTGGCTGCTCTGGGAAACTGTAGTCAGCATCACTTTTTTTTTACATTTATTTTTAAAATCTAGTCTAATAGTTTGACTTTCCACACTTTTACAAAAAAGGAAAATTAGTTTTAGCTAATATTATTTTATCTTGTGTTCCAGATCATCCACAAACATACAGACGATATACCCTACAATTTCTCCTGTATACCAAAATGCAATGCGATCGTCCCATGTCCGGCTGCGTCAAACGAATATCCGGCGCATTTTTTTGAAGCAATGATGTTTAATGTAGTGTCCGAAACTTTGTTTGGTCGTTGCCCATATAGTTCAGTATACAGTATATACATACAAACACTCCATAGGGAAGTAGTTGGAAGTTTTGAAGTGAACCTTAAAATCAATTTGTAATTACCACTGAGGTCAAGTACAAGTAGAGCAGAACAGTCACAAGCATGTGCTGCTAAATGCATATGTATCTCCAAGTAAAGCAGTCTGCAGTATGATTTGAAAGGAAAACAGATTGGAATTTATATAAGAAATAATTTCTGTTCCATTATTCAATGAAAGAGAAATCAGATTAACCTTTGTTAGTCTCATGAATGGCAGTGGCACAACCACAGGCAATGGGTTTGAAGTTTCTGAAAGTAATACATATTAATTTAGGGTTAGGGTGAGTATTATTCATCTAAATTCGACCACATCTCTTCCAACACAAGGAACACTATTAGAAGAAATCAATACAGAAATCAATACAAAAGAAAGACCAAAATTCACTTTTGGTCTTTGGTCAAAATTTGGTCAAAATTCACAGTTAAATCTTAAGATAAGTTCTGCAGCAATTCAGAGGTGACATTGGAATTAATATAATTTTTCGACATTGCATTGATTGATCCAAAATTATAGAGTACCGACTTCATGGTCTAGTCACGCACCAGGACGACACTTTGGGATGATTAAATATTATTGATTGAATTGTTGAATTATCAGGCAAGGCGACATGCAGTGGTAGAGGGTGGAAATGGAAATGGGGTAACATGGAGTTAGGTAGCTCTCCTGTCACTGAATAGGAATATTACAAGAGAACTGGTATCTTTGGAAGCTCTTAATAGGAAGGGGAGGAGAACCATGATGGCTTATAAAGTTGGGTGGAGGAACCTGGCAACTCTGGACCTGGTTTGGAGGGACCTGGAAACCCTGGAACTGGGGGGAGAGGGCATGATATTTTTGGAAATTTCACGGTGAATTCAGGGGAGGGACCTGGCATCTCTGGAAATAGAGGAGGAGGGACCTGATATATCTGGGAAAATGGGTGGAGGAGTGTGGAAACTCTGAATGAGAGGAGGACAAGAAATCTGGCATTTCTGAAGAAAAGGAGGAGGGGAATCCTGACCTTTCTGGGAGGGGAGGGGAGGGGGATTTGGAAATTGGCTTTGATCTCTGTGAGGGAGGTGGAAAATGCTGCTGACTTCTCTTGGAGAGGGGTCTGTGGAGGGCATGTAATGGAATGACGTGCAGGTCCTTACATGCAACAGAGGTCATGTGTGGGATTCGAAGTCAAGATGCCACCAGTACATTTATCCGCCTTAGTGCAGTGAGCCACCAGGACAGAGAAGTAGGTTTCCCTGTGTGCAGTTACCAATATAATGCAACACTTGGTGGTGACAGCGGAGCCCCAGGGCAGCTTTTGTTGGAAATTGACTGCTCCTGAACTTTCATGGAGATGTGTGTGCGCTGAAAAGTGAAAATGTGAAATATCACTTTTAAGACATATCACAGATAATAGTTGCCTGGTGTCCAGCCCCAATGAATCGCAGTCTTTAGCACTTTTTGAATTTGCATGGTGATTCATAGCGGTCTAGACGCAAGCCTATCCACCGGCAGTTATTTCGGACAGATACTATCCGAGATACTTGATTGGATGGTCGATGTGGGCGGGACAAACCTACTAGCAAGCTAGATTTAACAATTTTGTAAGTCCTTAAACTTAATGACATTTTTTTTATTGTTGTGTCTCCATTGGTCAACGTCCCTCCTGTATTTCTTTTTCGAAATCTAGTTTGCTGTCATCCATTTCCTTAGCCGGCACTGCCATTTTGGTAGTTGTTGTCGTGCTCTGTAATGAGGTCATAAGTAGGTTTGTCCCGCCTACATCAATCATCCAATCAGGTATGTCGGACAGCATCTGTCCCAATTAACTGCCGATGGATAGGCTTGTGTCCAGACCCAGAAAGACTGTGATTCATGGGGGCTGAACACCAGGCAAAGATAATAGATATTTAAGGATATTGTCACACACACAAACAGCATATTAAGAAATGTGATAATGATTCCAGTCGATTGAATATAAAAATCTGTATTGTGTTCCCTGTGTGTCAGCCTGGAGAGGAGACCGTGTCTGGAGCCCGGGAGTCTGCGTTCGAGTTCGAGGATCTCCAGCTGCTTCCTCTGAGAGACGTGGCGGTGATGGGGGGTGAAAACTTTACACACCAGTTTGGCTTCACCGTCGGACCAGTCTGTTTCAGCTAGAGGGCGAGACAACTGTGCCATCCCTTATAGGACTCACAGATCCAGGATATGAACCTCTATCCAGAAGCCCCCTCCGCTCCCCCCCCAAAAAAAACCCTGGAGACCAAGAGGACAACTGGAATCTTTCCTACACTTTCTGGCATCACTATTAATCCCCCCCCCCCCCCCCCCACTTGTTTTTGGGGGGATCACATCTCTCAAGTTGAGTGACTCCACATAAATTAATCTGAGAGGGCATCAGTCTCCCTGTGCTCATGTTTTTTATGGAGAAGTCAATTTTGTTTACAGAGACGTTTATCTTGTATTGAATAATTTAAAAATGTATGTTGTTTTTTTTAATCTTTTATATATACTGGTTTCTTTTCCATTTGATTTTGTATTATGTTCTTTGGGCTTCTGTTATAGCCAGCCCATTGTGTATATATAAAAGTCAGACTGTCCTAACTGACTGTTCTGTATCAAATGCAGTGGGGTTTCGCCTCTCAACAATGTGTTCTGTTCAGGGACACAGCTACTGTTGTCCCACTGGCCACATGCCACCAAGCCAGTAAACGTCCTCTAAGGTGCTCACTGTAATGCCACTGCTTTAGTACTGTAAGTGAACTGAGTAGTTGTGTTACTTTTTTCAAGGTGCTGATCAGGTTTCATTTGAAAGCCCAAAATGTGTCTCATCATAAAGCAATAAAAGGGGGACAGTCATTTCATCTCTTCATCTCAATACTTGATGCTGTCTGTAGTAGGCTACAGCAAGACTAAATCTCATTTTGTTAAAATACAAAACATTGTTTGTTGTTTTACAATTTCAAATATTTTTTTTAATTATTTTTCATGTCTCAGGTATGATATCTTCATATGATATACACACAGGCACTGAAGCTGCTGTTGATTGGTTTGCATGGTTGGTTTTGTAGTGGAGCATTAAGGTGATGTTGAACTTTGGTAGTACCTTGGGTTGTGTAGCTTCCTGGTCATGATATAACCTCAAAATCTGCGATTCTCTGTTATCAGTTGTTCTGTGAGAGGGGATTAGAGAATTGCATATAGAATTGCCAATAATTGTAAATAGGCGAAAACAAGTGAGAGATTCTTTTTTTTAGATATTGGCAGAATCTGCTTTGTCAAAGTCCTGTGTCACACCTTTTTTTGCCTATTTACAATTATTGGTAAACATATCATTTTCTTTGTTCTATCGGCATTGGTTTCCTCCCACCGGATTGCGGTGTTACACTTGTTCAAACGGAAAGGTTTAATAAAGATAAAGAAAGCAATTCACTTAGACACAATTCAACAGCATGCTTTTTTGATATATTGTCAGAATCTGCTTTGTTCGCGTTTATGTGCTAGAAGTGTGATTTTCAGACTGTTCCTCCATACAATGGCAGTGAATAGAGAGAGAGAAAAACACAATTCTCCAATCTCCTCTATTGGAGCAACAGATAACAGGGAATCACCGATGTTGGGGTTATATCATGACCAGGAAGCTACACAACCCATACTACCAAAGTTCAACATCATTTTAAAACAAAACTTTAGAAATGTTACAGATTCAAGTGTGTTCAGGAGAGCTGCATACTTTCTTGTTCTGTGGTATTATCTCATGTACACTAAAGACTAAAGATAGACACCCAGGGCTTACTATTCTACTTATTTCCTCCCAAAACAACAATACTGTCATATTTTTTGCATCTTGTTACCAATAGAGATAATGTGCGAGTTTGGCTATAATGCAAGAGTTCTGACAAACAGTGTTATAAACTTTATTGGCCCTGGAGAGCCTCCATTGAAAAAGTGCCTATTGCCGTCCCTGCTCAAACACTTAGCACTGAGTAATCGCTGTCTACCCCGGTTTCTACTTCATTCAATCTAAGAAGTGCTTAGGCCCAAGAAAGGAAACAAGCCTTGAAGCTTGAATCAAGATTTGGTGTTTGTTTTGCAAGGCAGGTCAGTAGTGTGAGTGATCACCAACAATGTAGCACACAGTCTAAACATACAGAATTGGGAAAGGTCTCAGGGAGTTCAGGACCCGCAGCATTTGTGATGAGAGCGTCGTCTGTTAATACAGCCTGCACATCAGCTCTTATACAGCCTGAAAATACCAAAAACTTCAGCCTCCTCGCCCATACCAAACTCCCAGCTCTGGAGAACCTGAGGGCCTGTCGGTTATTCATGAGGCTGGGGCATGTCTAGCATTGTATCACTGCCATGAAACAGGGCAGAAATGTAGCTACTTTAATGTCATGCCAAAGGATAGCATTTAGATCAAAGTTGAGGCGTCTGAACTCAACCCTGGTGCTGAAATTCTGGCCTAGTGATTAATTTGGGGTGTTTTCTTTTTGTATTAAGATTTCTCATATCATCATTCAATATGATTGCCTTAGCTGGCTGAGACTGATCATCGTACTTTTTTTGTTTTTTTATTGATCCTTTACTTGTTTTGTACAAGTTATCATTTTGAAAATATGAAATGATATGCTGGACATCTGTCTTGTGTGTGATCCACCCATCAGCTCATTCAAAGAAATGTGTCAGCTGAATAAAAAATAAATGAACATATCCAAATGTTGACTCCATTTATTTTGTGGTCTCAGAATATAAAGTGCTTAACCAATTTGCTTCTATAGTAAATTGGAGTACTGTTTTATGGCAGAGTATGGGTTAACGCTTAATCAATCGGTCACAACACGTGGTCACGTCATGTGACGCACAGAACCTTCACTCGTGAGCTGTCACTTTCCGCAGCTGGCTCGAGACTCTCTTCTTCTGGCTGGCCACTAGCTAGCTTTAGCATTGAGCTCTGCGGTGTATTTCCGTTGATTTTACATGCAGCAGAGGATCGTCTCGCGTGACAGTCGGACCAACCTGTACGTTACATGTTGGTCCTTGCTACGCCAACCGCCACCGTACACTTGGAAAGAAGTCGAAGAGAGAGCTAGCCTCTTATAGCTAACTTAGCTAACAGCTGGTTAGCTCTCTGGCTAATTACGTTACCGTGAGCTAGCCAACCAGGCACAAAAGGTGAGGGGGAAAGTAACTAATGCAAACGATCCACGCATCTTTGCAGCTTGCCATCATCACAGCGAGTCTATCCAATTGTCTTGGCCTTGATAGGAGTCGATAATCAATGCTAAGTTTAATGTTTACATCATAGCATAGTGGTGCCATTGCACTTTGATTTTGTTTGTTTATGCATGGACTCCTGGACTGGATCAAGTAACGTTAACCAGGATTATTACACTGTGGTGATCTACCCACTAAGCTTACCCACCTGTCTTCGTCGCCTACTTTGGTTGTGTGTGTGTGTGTGTGTGTGTGTGTGTGTGTGCGCGCGTGCGTGCATTTCCTCTCGGGCTCCCCCAGGTGACATGCGGGATGGACCCAGTTGTAGTAGGAAATCCTGCATCACCCTAATTGAAGGAAATAATCATGGCAAGGCTAACTGGATTTTCGCTTTTCACAGGGCAGCTTCTATGACGCATGACTGTCCACCCTGTCCCAGAGATGTACCCCCCTTCCAGAAAGGACTTCATCTCTCTGACACTCAGTGACCAGCACAGCCGCACTTACAACAACGGCAAGCACCGCAGACAGTCCTGTTGGAGGGTGAGTGGTCCTGTGTTAGTGCAGTATGCAGATCATGGCACTCACACTGCCAGGGTTAGGGGTTCAACTTCCACTGGGGCTGAAAATGCATCCACTCATGATGAAGTCAAGTCAGGTGTACTTACATAGCTCTTCATCACAAAAATATGTCTCAAAAGACAGTGTACAAACAAAATAAAACACAAGGGAACAAAACAAAGCTTAAGGCGCAAGATAGCATATTGGAAGACGTAACAGGCCGACCTAACCTGGCTAGTCTAGCCTACCAGGCACCACCAACCTTAGACCTTCAGTGAAGACAAGGAAAAACTCCCAAGAATACCCTTATTATTAGGGGAAAAAATGGAAGAAACCTTGAGTGGACCCATTCGGATCCCCCACTGGGTTCCTTGCCCTGGGTTCCTATATGGGTGTGAGAAACCTTGGAAAATGAATTTGCTGATTCCCTTGTCTTGAAATTTTTGGTAAGTACACAAAGAAGTCTGCTTAAATATGAGGAAAATATTATTTGGTCCCGATGCACACAACTGCGTGAAATCTTAAACCCAGTGTAATTTCTCTCACAGTGTTGAAATTTGTGTTCTTTGTGTAATCTTCAGCTATAGAGTAAAAAGACTTAACTTGTAATGCTTAGATATTTTATACCTATATACTATATACTGTAGATGTACTGTAGGATATACTGTAGATTCAGTGTTTTGCTCAGCAGCTCACACATGGCTGTTAATGGACACATCAGCAGTTGCAATGATCAAACCTGTGACCTTTAAAGGACAATGCTGCATATTTTCCTGGTTTTCGGCATCATAACGGATTGATTGTGTTCAAAATTCCGTCAGTTACTTCCCTGTAGAGCTTTTTGTTCCTCCAGTTTGCCGGGAGCGCTGCTCTCCAATATACACACACACAGGGCCAATGTAATCTCCAACAGCTGAACCCAAGAAGCAGTTAAACACACCTTTAACCACAATGACACTCACACTGCAGTTACACGTCTTTAAATAGCTATGAGCTAACAATTATCAAAACATTCCAGTTATAATAGTCCATTTGATACTTTTTCACTCACACACTTCCATGTTTACTTTGCTTGCTGCTGGTCTTCTGCTGCGTTCAAGTCATTTATGTGGCAACTTGGTTGATGGGTCACTGTCTGCGGCGCGAGAGGCTCTGATTGCATCTACGTAGTGGCCTTATGGAGCTACAAAGTTTTGAACGGGCATCATGGATTTTTTTATGCCTTTGATAATAATAAAATTACATTGTTTTGTGATGAGTTAACATAGCCAGCTAGCAAGTGTTAATTAGTCAGCATTAATTGAAAATAAACCGGAAAAAAACTAAATTAGCTCAAATTAGTTTACCAGAACTTACCCTAATGATGGATGCAACCATTCTCCAAGCATTGTTTTTGAGACATATATTATATTCCTTTAGCCTTTCAAATAAACACTTTACAGGACTGGGAAGCTTTGAATGGTTTCTTGTCCATTTTACACTTGCGAGGTGGAACTATTGTTCATGAAACAAAATCACATCAGCAGGGCCAGGGAAACAAGGAAGCACGGAAATCTGATTGGCTGTTGATGGCCGATGATGACTGTGAAAATATCAGCTCTGGCCAACTTTCATTTCCCTGGTCATTTAGCTCTGTAGGAAATGAATGGATTTCTGGCGACTTGTAGATCATGTTGCTAGCAGCGTGCGCACAGTTACATAGACACTTTGGCATTCACAAAATAGCTAATCTTATATCTCTGATGGCTATAAAATGCTGCGGCTGTTAGCATCGACAAAATGGCATGTATTATGTTTCTGTGACTCCACTGAGACAGATTCTGTGTCTTTATCTCTCTCTCTGTGTGTCACCACCTTTTTCTGTCTTTTTTGTTTTGCTATTGTGACAAATGGATGTCATGGGTTTCAGTCTTTCTCCCTTACACCTCTTTGTTGCCTGGGTTTGACTTTGTTGTGTAGCAGCCTTGACTGTAAGATGCTTTGGATAAAAGCATCCACTGAACACCAGACACAGAATTTGTCTTATCTCAGCAGACTGATCAAACACATAATAATGTGTTTGATCAGTCTGCTGAGATAAGACAAATTCTGTTTGTCTCTGTCTCACTTTTCTGTCTCCCCTCACATTTTCTATCAGTCTTTTCTCTTACTGTTGTGGCAAATGGATATTATGGGTTTCAAACTTTCTGTCTTACGCCTCTCTCTCTCCTCTATCGCTTCTCATTATCTCCACACCTCCCTCCCACTCCCCGTTGCTTTTGATGCTAGTGTTTTATGTTATACCCATCACTTAATGTCTCACACTTTTGTTTGGTAGTTCTTGCTCAGGAGGTGTTTCCTCCTTCACGGCATGACCTTTTTATACTTGTACAACTGGTTTTGCAGTGTTGTTCATGTTGAGAGTGCTGCTTTGGCTGATCAGTGATTGCTTCTCTGTATCAGAGCTTAATCAGGGCATTGCAAAAATTAGATCTGTCGTGAATTCCAGCGATGCAGAGAGGACTTTACACGCTTTCATTTTATCTCACCTTGACTACTGCATTGCCTTGTTCACCTGCCGTAGCCAAAAAGAGATAGAATGGCTCCAGTGTGTTCAGAATGCTGCAGCACGGCTTTTAACCAAAACTAAGAGATAGGATTTCTTATGAGCCTGTGAATGGCCTGAGAGCCTCAGGCAGGGCCTTGTTGACGGTTTCTGTGTCCCGGCTCGAGACTAAAGGTGACCTGGTTTTTGCCGTCAGGACTCCTAAGTTTTGGAACGACTTGCCTGAGGAGCTCAGGCTGGCACAGTCAGTATCAACTTTTAAATCACTTCTCAAAACCTACTTTTATCAAAAGGCCTTCATGTGATCTTTGGCTATAACTCATTTTAACCTTGTTGCCATGTCTGTTTAATATCCCTTTGTTCTTTCTGTTTTATTGATCTTTATCATTCTTCACTTTTATTTTTCTTGGTTGTGAAGCACTTTGTAACTTTGTTTTGAAAAATACTATATAAATAAAGATTAGTATCATTAGTACAAGTAGCAGCAGTGTTATCTGTGGGTCGTTAAAATAGTTTTGAAAAGGTCTTGAAATAAATTAGCCTAAATTTAAGGCCTTAAAAAGTGTTAAAGTACAGTGTATTAGAGGATCTTCACTAAACACAATTTGACATCTTGTCCCTTAATTAATTCCCTGTGCCCTTTTTCTTATACTTCCCATTTATAGTTTCAGAAATTGAAGTAGCTTGGTTCAATTATAAATGGGTTCGTTTTGCCAGCTTTGTTTCTTTACTTTAGTTTTATTCAAGTGGTATTACATTTAATACCAGGTAGCATTAAAAAAAGATCTTACAAAGTCTTAAATTTGTCTTTCTGAAACCTGCAGATACCCTTATATTAGAGAGAGAGTATGAATCATCATTTCAGTCATTTCAACACAACTATTCCTTTGATTTCTTTTTCCCATGGCGTTGTCACCAAGGTTTTGTAAGCATCAAGAGGCCACTTCAGGTCAGACGTCAGGCACTTAACTCTAATCATGTCTTGAGTGTTTGAGTGGCAGTTGTTAGCACCATCACCGCACAGCAAGAAGGAGCCGGGTTCAAGCTCCAGCTCTTTCTGTGTGGCGTTTGCTTGTGCTCCTCTTATTCACATGGGTCTCCTCTGGTTTCCTCCGATATTACAAAGACATACAAGTCGGGTGGATTGGAGACTCTAAAGTGCCCGTAGCAGTGGTTGACATTTAGGCCAATTTTCCACTGGTTGGTGCGTTTTGATGCTGCCACAGAATTTAACTCTAATCACCTACAATCCTATTCACGTATTCAGAAAGAACTATACGTCATTGCCACTAATGCATTGTGGGTCTGTGCAGAATCTGTATTTGTTTTAGCTAAATGATATCAGTATTGAATGAAACACTGATGAAGTAAAAGGAAAATGTCTCCTGAGATAGACTTTTGTTTTCCATCATGGCTCGCCGATGATTGCTCATACAGTTGTTTTGTGGTGCTGCACAGGTGTTAATTAGGCCAGGTAACCCAGAGTACCTTGGGCCCAGTTGTGCCACTCAAGCCTGCCTATTAGTTTTCTCTCTTGAGAGACCTCGCCTCTGTCCCTCCCTCTTTGTTGCTGGGTTGTGCTGGTTAGATTGTTTATTTGTGAGCTGTCAGTGGGCTAACAGCGTCAAGTGGAGATGTTGAGGTTGTACAGGGTAAGCCAAGCACCACACTTTGTTTGGTTTTCAAATTGTATTGGACAAAGAAGTGTAAGCTAAGTACTAGATAAATATCAAGTTAGCCTGTTTCCAAGATCTTCCTCTTCCACACTGTTTTAAAAGGAGGGAAGAGAATTGTGGCTCTGTGACTGACAATTTGGGCTATTTTCTTTGAATATCGAAGTATTTTTGCATTTTTTTTAGTTTGAGAGGGAGAAGATGCAAGATGCATGTTGCTGCTTTCCAGACTTTGGGTGAATCTGCCCGGATGGTTGGACCAACCAGACTGGTGCTTTTGATTTGAATTTGGACCTGTTTGAAATGCTTTAGTATAGCTAGTACTAGCTATTTGTTTATCTGCCTGCAGAAATGGAAGCAGCTGTCTCGGCTACAGCGGAGTCTCATCCTGTTCCTGCTGGCTCTGCTGCTCATATTTGGACTGCTTTCCTATCCCAGCCTCGCAGAGCAGTGGAGAGGTAAGCGATGCCCACACAAAACTAAGCTCAAACACACACACACACACACACACACACACTGGCAAAGTCTGTCTAACTAATTGAAGCTGATGAGTTGGATGTTGGCCTATTTGTTTTTGTTTTGGTGGTGATGATGAATTGCAGTGAATTACATGAACACCACACAATGCTGCAAGTTTGCTCTTTGTATCGATTCCTTTTGTGCTCATAAAGTATACAAGTGGGCACACACCTGCTCACTTGTGCATTGTTTACTTTAACTCTTGTATGCTTTCCCACACGTGTACTTGAGCACACATTCATGTTTATTCTGTGTGCGTAGGCTTGTCGGACAGGGAGGACTGGCTGGAGCTGGATGACAGGGAGTTGAAGGGCATGCCTCCAGGGGTGAAGCCTGTGGTGGGGCCAGCTGTCGGCAAGGCTCCAGTCCACGTAGAAGGGCCAGATCTGGGGCCAGCTGTGGGTCCAGGGCTCATTCCAGATGCCGCTGCAGAGCCCCAGAGACCAAAAGTCCCCATTCTGCCCAAACCTCCCATTAAGGTTAGGCTTGTCACAATACTTGATGTGTTCTCTGTAATTCAATGCAGCACTGGTGCTTGGGGATGATTGTAGTTCCACAGCTGTCCCTGTGTTGGTCCCAGTTATGGCTTCAATAGAGTTACAGCACTAAAATCATTTTTGTTGTGTACTTAATCCTAATAGAAACATTTCTTCTAAACATTAGGGCTACACTGATATGCCCTGATGAGTACTGTATAGTTGAAACGCATAAGCGTAGCACATATGAAAGGCTTTTTAACCTTTTCAACAAAGAAGTGCACTGTTCTTTTGGGGAGATCAGCCTTCTTAACCACAAACAATGAGCTTCACTCCCTCTTTTCCCTGTTGATGTGTAAACCTCGACTCAAGAGCACCTTCTTTTATACCTAGTAAGAAAAGCAGCGCTCCTCAGCCTCATTCTATGATGGGGGCTACACTTATTTGTGTTAATAAAATTGCTCCTAAGTGAATGTACGGAACGTATGGAACGCTCCTCTCTGTTGTAGCCCCACTTTGTGATTTAGGCTGTTAAGATGGGTGTATTTAACAAAAAAAGCAATTTGGTTTGGTTTCACCACTATGTAATTCTAGTGCTGCATTCATGCACTCAGAATGGGGCCAATTTCCTTCTATGTCAGATTTGTTTGTGTTTGTGTATCCACAGAAAAGACCATTCCTAAACAAAAGAGGTCCGCCAAGCCTGCAGAAAGGGGGAAATGTGTCGGACTCAGTGGGGAGGGAAAAGCCAGAGCAAGAGGTAGTTAAAGCTGAAGAAGGAGAGGAGGAGAACGAAGAGGGGAAGATTGTCAGGTGATATGCTTATTGATTTCTAAACAACTCCAAATAGCAGCTTTTGGGGTAAAATGAGATATCCCTCACAATAACAAATGAAACATGAAATTATTGCTGGCATGAAAGTTAAACTCATCAAAAATAATTGAAGGGAATGGCTATCATGAGATATTTGCTGATAAAAATGTGGAAGTTTTAGGATGCATTGATTATTATTTTTATCATGGCTAGGGATGGGAATTGATAAGATTTTATTGATACCAATGCCATTATCGATTCTGCTTATCGGTCCGGTTCTTTATCGATTCCCTTATCGATTCCATCAATTTTCTGTGTGGAAAAAAAAGTAGGCCTACACAGGTTTTCAGCGTCAACGCAGCTGTTTTATTATCTCTTGAGTCTGAACAGTGTAGAATGTCTGCCTAATAACATTTGAACATGTTAAAATAAATTACAATGCTCCTTTTCTTAAAATTATATAACTTGGAAAACAAATAAGATCTTTAGATGGTTACCCTAAGATGTTTCAACATATTGCTGGTGTTTCCACCCTTAAGGCTGCGTTCACACATAGCGTTTTTTCCCCAACCACCAGCGCCCTTTTCTCATTAAAAGCAATGGGAAGCGGCCGCAAGGCGCACAAAAGGCGGCCGCTCCCAAAAAGCGCTGCAGCGGCGTTTCTTTCGTCAGAGCGGAGCGCTTTCAAAAGTTGAGAAATGTTCAACTTTTCAGAAAAGCGCCGGGTGACGTGAACCGCTTTTTCCCAGCCGACCAATCGCGATGACAGAGACGCTGGCCGTTTCCCATAGCAACAACAAATATGGAGAAAGTGAAAGTGCCGGTGGAGAAATTGGACGTTGTAATAAGTGAATTTCCGTTACCGCAACAGCGATCATAAAGGCAGTATGGATTATACTGGACATGTATTGGAAATATCTGGTAAGCCTTTGCTTGTTGCACAACACTGTTCTGTCTGTTAGAAGTGCTAACCAGCTGGTTAGTGAGCTAGCAGCTGCTCAGCTAACGTCAGGTGACGTTGCCGTGATCTGCTTCTTATTTCTCCTCACAAAAAGCGCTCCAGGCAGCGCTTTTTCCACATCAAAAAACGCTATGTGTGAACACAGAAATGATAATTCTACAGACGTTACAAGTAGCACTGTTGTCATCTTTCTTCGTGAAATGAAGCCACGCTTTGGACCGTTTCTTCCTCTCGGCCATGACTCCTTGTTGCAAGTTTCCAGCAGCGTAGATGCAGAGTTTGACGTCATGACGCATGAGTTTTTGCAATGCGCATGCGCAACTGTCAGAAAAACATGCCGGCATCGATAAAAGGAATAGAGAGCCTAAGTCCCTCCCCTTCCGCTGTCCCCCATGGGACCTTATTTCGGAAAAAATATGTACGGTAGTCAACGGCGAGAGACAAATAATTGTTTGATCCCGTTTGAATTGTGCCATGACTTACACATATGATGTTTTGTCAATTTAAAAGATAATTTTGCAAGTCAAGAAAGTCGCAGTTTGTTGTAAAACAGTACAGTAACGTTTAGTTTTGTGTGAAACCGCTCAGTGAACTACATCTCTCGTCTCGCACAATATACGTCACCAACACCAACATGGAACGAAACATAGGAAACACACAGGCATCGCGTTAACATTAGCCCCCACTGTACTAAAACTATCCTAAACCAGTTTAAATCCATTCTTACTGTCTACCTTCCAGGTTGTGTATAATACTCCTGCTATCTGAGAGGGACTGAGCTTCAGCGGCTCTGGGTAGCTTGTGGAGAGAGGAAGTTACGTCACTTGCGCGACTTTTGGGTGTGTAGTCTTTCTAATTATGTATTTTTACAGTCTTATAGTTCAACAGTTTTACGACAAACTGCGACTTTCTTGACTTGCAAAATTATCTTTTAAATTGACAAAACATCATATGTGTAAGTCATGGCACAATTCAAACGGGATCAAACAATTATTTGTCTCTCGCCGTTGACTACCGTACATATTTTTTCCGAAATAAGGTCCCATGGGGGACAGCGGAAGGGGAGGGACTTAGGCTCTCTATAGAGAGCCTAAGTCAAGAAAGTCGCAGTTTGTTGTAAAACAGTACAGTAACGTTTAGTTTTGTGTGAAACCGCTCAGTGAACTACATCTCTCGTCTCGCACAATATACGTCACCAACACCAACATGGAACGAAACAAACTGCGACTTTCTTGACTTGCAAAATTATCTTTTAAATTGACAAAACATCATATGTGTAATTCATGGCACAAAACGGGATCAAACAATTATTTGTCTCTCGCCGTTGACTACCGTACATATTTTTTCCGAAATAAGGTCCCATGGTGGTCCACCGGAAGGGGAGGGACTTAGGCTCTCTATTGATAACCTCGGAGGCATACGATTCCGATGGATCAAACAATTTGGAACCGGTTCTCAACTGGAACCGGTTCTCGATTCCCATCCCTAATCATGGCGTGGTCATTATGGCACCATGGTCATCAAAAGCCAATTTCAGGTCAGTCAGTCAGACTGAGGCACGTGGTGAGGCACTTCATCACCATGTGGTAAATCATCATCTATAAATCAATCATTATTGAGCGCTATTTAATCATTAAATTAAAGGTTTATTAAATTATGAAATGTAAAAGTTGCAAATGAAAATGAAATGTGTTGAAATGTGCTTTTAAGAAAGAAAGTATTTAGTGTAGAATCAATATCGAATTTAAAGTACCAGAAGCGGTATCCGCATCAAAACATCAAAACACTTTTTCAGCATTCCCGCAGGCCTTGAAAATCATTGAAAGTTTGTGGATTTGAGAAAAATAAAATAAGGCCTTTTAAAAGTTTTGGAAAATGAGTGGATGTTCCTTGAAACTACTTGAAACTACTGAATTCTGTTATTAAAATATAGCAGCTAAATTCTTCATTCCATCAACATTTCACATCCTGAGAAAAACCCAGTGATGGAGATGATGATGATGTCTGATGTTGATCAATGTTATGTCTTACCCCAAAACATGCCAATTTGGAGTCCTTGAATTTCACCAAACAAGAGTTTGAGTTTGAATTTGATGCACAAGTGAGTAATAATGACCCAGGTGAGTGACAGACATTTTGTTTTTGCGTGCAGCTGGCGAGGAGCGATGATAGAAGCAGACCAGGCCACAGAACCGTTACCCTCTGCCAATGAGAAAGAAGCTGCAGCGCCTCCAGTGCCAGCCAGCCCTGATGACGCTGTTCCACTGGCACCAGGTCTGTACATCAATACACTTCCTTTTTTTTTTTTTTTTTTTGTCATTCAAGTTTTTATACATTTTTCACATTTTTAGAAACAACAAAAAAAAAGACAAAGATAGCTATGGGAACATTAGCACAAAACATAACATAAAATAAAAAAGTGGCAGTTAATCAAGGCATCCAGTCAGGACAGCACCTGTAACCCCTACTCCACATTACAAAAAACTCTACACTCTAAGATATTACATCCTTAATATATATGAGGAGTACACTTAACATTTGTATTATATTGTGGGATTTTAGCTGACAGTCTTATGAGAGCAACTTAATAGTAAGTGAACATGACCAATCAGTGTGGTGACCTTTTCGTTACAGTACAGCATCTTCACCCTGCCTCACTCTAAATTATTTATAAACACTCTCTACATGTTGTGCCTTTCTCTGTTGAAGTGTTGGACCTCTGCTGACACTTTAGTACAAACATTTCTCAGTGTAAAAATTTCTTCTTGCCGGGTGGGATGTGTTTTAAGCTGAAACTATAAACTAAAAGATGTTTTGAGTTCTAAATACATGTATATGTTACACTAAATGTGGGGAAATGGTAAATGTATACATTTACTGGTAAATATGTACATTTATCAGTGGGCTGGTAAATGTACACATTTCCCAAGGTAAATCCAGCATATTTTAATAAATAAATGTTCCTGGTTAATGTGAGTGGAAAGCACTAGTCACAGTAGCGCGAGGCTCTCCCACAGTCCTGTCACCATATGACTTGCATGTGGTGAAATACATCAATTTCATGATATCAACATTTCTGAGCAAATGTAATAGTGTCAGGGTTTTTTTTTAGGCAGTAAATCTGCCTCACTCTTTCTCCCACTGATTGATATCTGTCCCCGGCGTGCAATACTAAGTGCATGCATTTGCTAGTATTTTTGTCAGAATACGTAAGTGTAAAATGTTATTATCTCCACTATAAATGTAGATGTTGACTGGGGAATATTCCTCTGTGACAATATTACCTTAAGACTGTGTGAGTCTACATTTAATCCAGGAGTGTGTAATGGCCTGGTGTCACGCAGATACTCCTCACTAGGGCTGCAACTAACGATTATATTCATTATTGATTAATCAAGCAATTATTTTTTTTTAATCATGTAGTCTATAATATCTCAAAAATAATGACAAATGCCCATCACAAGTTGCCAAAGCCCAAACTGATTCTTAAAATTGCTTATTTGTCTGAACATCAGCAAAAGAAAAAACAAGTATTCATTTTATAATGATACGAAACAGAGAAAAGCAGCAAATCTTAGAATTTGTGAAGCTCTAACCTGTAAATCTTTGGTATTTTTACTTGATAAATGACTAAAACGATTAATCGATTAGCAGAATTATAATCGATTAATTTTCTGTCGATCATATATTCGACTAATCGTTCCAGCTCTACTCCTCACCCATTTTTTCTGTTGCTCAGTGGGTGGAAAAAAGCTCTGACCTACAGTAGTGATATGGGTTTTGGCACCAAGCAACTCTTCTTTTGTTTTGTTTTTTTCCTCAACAGATTGTTTTTTTTAAGGTAATGTTGGCCATGACTACTGCTGTATGCTGTTTACAGCCTGGCAGTCTTTTGCTTAAAGTTGAAACATTTTTAACTTCTAGGCTGAAATTATGCTGAGCTCAAAGCGATATCACAACATGCAACAGAATATTCCTTCTGTTGGAAATGAAACCAGCACTGTAAAGAGAGGTTCCCCGTGGAAACACAATCTTCTAGCGTTGCACTTTAATTTCTTATTTATTATTTGTCCTCCTGTGTCCGCCTGTCTTTAGTTTCAGTTGGACCCGTGGACAGGCTGGAGGCGGTACGCGAGGCCTTCAGACACGCGTGGAAGGGCTATAAGGAGTTCGCCTGGGGACACGACGAGCTCAAGCCCATCTCCAAGACTTTCGGGGAGTGGTTCGGCCTGGGTTTGACGCTCATCGATGCTCTGGACACCATGTGGATTCTGGGACTGAAAGAAGGTACTGTGCGTCACATCTTCCCTCTCTCTTGAGTCTGTTACTATCCCGCTCGGTCACGTCACCTGAGGCACAAATGCACCATGGAGATAAAACCGTCCCTTTTGTTCCATTTTGGTAAATTGATGTTATCGAATGGGATTCTTTCTCTCGGTGTCTCTCTCTGTCTGGCTCTTTATCTCTTGTTCTCTGTCTGTTTCTACACCTCACTCTGTGTTGTACTCTGCCTCCCTCCATGCAGAGTTTGGGGAAGCAAGGAATTGGGTGGAAAAAGAGCTCTCCTTCTCCAAGAATGTGGATGTGAACCTTTTTGAGAGCACCATCCGTATCTTAGGGGGCCTGCTGAGCACCTACCACCTAACAGGAGATGAACTTTTCCTAGAGAAGGCTGTGAGTCAACCCATAATACACATTTTTATTCTCATGGTTTATTCTGTTCTTTAGTTCTTTGGAATCTGAAGAGTGCAATCACATCTACAGTTTGTTTTCTCTGGTCTGAACCAGAGTAGAAAAGTTTACTTTGTTGCATTTTTGTATTTGGCTTGTTTAGTTCACACTGCCCAATCACAAGCAACCCAGGGCTTGTAAACAAAAGTCACACGGACGTAACAAGTAGCCCATTGGACAGGGTTTCGATAACCTGTCATCCCGCAAAGTCAGAGATTTTTCCAGTGGCAGGGGTCAAAATAAATCCAATTCCAGACTCTGTAATGTTAACTAACCACAGTGGATTTGTCTGCACTCTTTGCTATAATTTACCATCCCTGGTTTCTTGACAGGTAAGAACTCATGAAAAATAGCTGAATATGAGCATCAGTCCAGACTGCCTTCACATTGTTATGCTAGGCTTTCCAAGCACAAGCAACTGCTGGCTGTTAGACGTCAACATTTGTCTCCTTATACCCATAAAACCGTATGGAACAATGGTCAAACAATGAACAACATCCTCATGAAACTGTATGTTTGGGGTAGTTTCCTGTAGTCACTCCTAACGAACTGCACCGCACTTTTCTTGGAAGACGACCGATGCCTGCGTTTTCAGGTGTCTCAGTGCAGGAGTTTGGTGCCACCTGAGTTTGAATGGCATTGTTCTCACCTGCCCAAACAAACCGAACTAAAGGAGTAAATGCTTGATGGTTTGACTGAACCGCTGTAAACATGTTTGGTGTGAACGCCGCCTCAGATTGAATCCATACATCAAAGTAATAAAAGATATGTTCCACCCAAGAGTGTCAAATGAGTTTCTAAGATAACTTTTTTAACTAAATGGAAAAAAATGTCTTATCAAAGCAGCCTTAATTTAAATAAACTCAAACATACTTTGCTTTAATTACAAAAACAGTTGTTCCCCCCCCCCCCCCTATAATCCTGCTTTTGTTTCCTCTCTGCTTACAGAAAGACATTGGGTCCAGGTTGATGCCTGCCTTCAAAACACCCTCCAAGATCCCGTTCTCAGATGTCAACATTGGGAAGGGAACGGCTCACCCCCCTCGATGGACATCAGACAGCACGCTGGCCGAGGTCACGAGCATCCAGCTGGAATTCAGGGAGCTGAGCCGCCTCACCCAGGATACACAGTATCAGGTCGGGACACACTACCATGAATTATAAATACTACATTATCATTATGTGTCAAATATTTTTGCTTTGGCATTACTTCAAGTCCTGTGAGAAGGAGCGAAAAAAATAAAGTTGGAGGCACTTTATGTATTAAGTATTATTCTCTGGGTTTAGATGGAAGGTTTCAGTTCAGTTGAAGTCAGACAGTAACTGCAGCTCACAATGACTTGTGTGAGAGTTGGAAGCGAAAAGCATGAGCTAGCATTTTCTGTAAATCCATCATGTTGTCAGTTATGAGTGATTCCTGTAACTAGAGCTTTACTTGAGCCTGAAAATTTGGAGCCCAGCCTCACATGAACTTGAATAATTTCTGTCATAACTTGAGCCATGCCTGTGGGATATAGCTTTTGATGAGCCTGATTCCATCAAAGGCTGAAATTGCTAATATATTTTTTCTTATGATAAATTGCTTGTAACTGTATTTTTGGAAAATATTGACCCAAACACAAACAGTAAGCGAGCCAGTTGGGTTCAGTTGTGTCATCTCGGGTATAAAGCCATAAATCAGTCCTTTTTCTCCATCTCCTCCAGGAGGTTGTGAATGAGGTAATGAAGCTGGTCCACAAGCTGCCAGGGAAGCATGACGGCCTGGTGCCCATGTTCATCAACACCAACAGCGGCCAGTTCACCCACAAAGGAGTCTTCACGCTGGGCGCCAGGGCAGACAGCTACTATGAATACCTGCTCAAACAGTGGATCCAGGGAGGCAAGACAGAAGACGAGTAATTAAGACTTTAACTGCATTAGCCGCTGTTCTCTGCTCTGTGGCAGCTGTGAGAGGAGAATACTGGATTGTCACAGTAGAGGACAGTAGAGTATACACATCATTCTAAATACAACTGTATGCAGTAGAGCTATATGGCGTACAGCAGTGGTTCTCTACGTGGGGTCCGGGGACCACCAGGGGTCCTGGAGGGGGTTCCAGGGGGTCCCCAGCAAAGTGATGAATTCTTAAACTTCACCATTATTTAATTTACAAGAAGTTAATACAAATAGAGAATGTAGAAGAAACGTAGACTCTTTTGGTCATAGTTATCTCTATCTACAATACAGATAGTCATGGAATTCTGGAAAAATCGTATCTAACGATAAAAATATTCTCAGATTTGGGTGAAATGGGGGTCTGTGGGCCTAATTTGTACTACATTAGGGGTCCTTGATATGAAAAAGGTTGAGAATCACTGACGTACAGCATGGTTGCAGCTGCACCAGGTCACTACAGATTGATATTAACTAATACTTCACTATTTTTTGTGTTTTTTGTCCAGCCTGTTGGAGGACTACCTTCAGGCTGTGGAGGGAGTGAAGAAGCACCTTCTGAGACAGACGGGGCCGAGCAGATTGACCTTTGTCGGAGAGTTGTCCCACAACCGCTTCAACCCCAAGATGGTGAGATAGATAGATACTCACACACACACACACACGCTCACCAAAACTCAAACTCGACAGCCGCTTTGTTGAATCAGTCTGTGTGCTCTTCTTCAATCAATAGCTGTACAAATTCAACTGCAGTCAGTATTTCCCTCAGTCAATCAGCCAGTCAAATCAATTCCAACGCCTCACGCTCCTCATTTCCTCTCATGTTTTCTCAGTCCCTTCAGTACCTTCAGTGATGCGCGGGTCAATCCGAAACCCGTGGGTCCCGCAGCTTTATTGTGTTAGTTTTAATTCATATTATTATGTTGTACATTTGTTAAAAATGTACTTTAGTCAGGGGGCCTAAGATTCCTAGCGGCACCCCTGCGGGTTAGAATCAACTGAAGATAATATTGACAACGGGTTGGGCGGGTGCGGGACAAATAAGCTACACGCAGTACGCACACAATGTCATTATAGACTAAATTTCAATTAAATTTCAATTTAATTAACAGAATAAACTTCTCCAATCTCCAGCTGGTTTATCCCGCCATCCATACATTATATCCTGTGCACACTGCTGGGCAACTAAGCTAATAGCATCCCTGTGTCTTTGGGAAATGACCTAGCTGCCTGAATCTTTTGTTTTTTCGGGTTGGTGAATTGGTTTTGGGTCGTTGTTTTATATGTATGAAAATGGGTTGGGTGGGTTCGGATATGTTTATGTGTCGGATCGGGCAGTCGCGAGTTGAAAAAAACCTGACCCGCACATCCATACTTGCCTTCTAACACCGCCTCTCCCTCCATCCCTTCCCCTTCAGGACCACCTGGTGTGCTTCCTGCCTGGAACCTTGGCACTCGGGGCCCACAACGGCCTCCCAGGGGATCACATGGATCTAGCTGTGCAGCTGATGGAGACCTGTCACCAGCTGTATGTTCAGATGGAGACCGGACTGAGTCCTGAGATCGCACACTTCAACCTGCAGCCCCATGACGGGCGTGACGTTGATGTCAAGGTGAGGTTGAAAATAGACAGTTGGAATTTGTCTTTGATTTGCCGTCTGTATCTGCTAGGGTTGGGCGATTGGACAGATACATCGGGGATCGGCAATGGTGGAAATTCCCTCGTTGATTTCTTTTTTTGTTTGTTTTCTTCCGCTTTAATTTACCTTGATCTTTTGTAATTTAAAATGTAGCCTAAAGTTTCACAGCCTTCCTCAGGGTTTGCTGGTTTTGTCCCATTTGAGTGTCTTGTGCTGACGCACAGTCTGTATTTTGGATATATTGTCTGTTTTAAATTAATGTTCTTTGGAATTTGGAGACAAAGTAATCAAAAAGTAACAAGACCAGTAAGTACAATCCTGATTATAATTTTAAGCAGCTTGTTTAAATTTGTAATGGAAATTGTGACAGTAACCTTCCTAATCCTCCTCGGTGCTCGTTTCATTTTTCATTAATAGTTCTGGGTTTTTCAAAGCATCCAATACATTTTTTGTACTTCTCTCCATTGCTGCCTTAATTAACCGTACCTAAAAGTATATAACATTTCATGAGCTCATTTATTTTCCTCCTTATTTGAGGACTAAAATGTAGCATACAAATATCAGATCAAAGAGGTTTTTCTGAATTTATGTTTGAAGAGTTTCATTCAAAATGAGAATGAAATAAGGGGCACTCCAAGTCCTTAGTTGACTCATTTATAGTACTTGTACTGACAGACTGAATCCTCTTTATTTTGTCCTCTTTAGACATTTTGAATGGTGACCTTCAGGTAGTCATTTAGCTGAAGTGGATACATAGTTTTGGGTTTCAAAGTTAGAGGAGTCAGATCTAGCCCTGGGGTTTTTCAAAACATCTGTTTTTGTTTTTTTTCTCGATTCTTTCCGCTTGCTGCCTTAACTAACCTTACTAAAATGCTCGCTCAACACTACTTGAGCTCATTTTGTTTCTTCATTATTTTCTTTTTCACGCAAACTGCTACAAATGCAGCATAGAAATATCCTCTGTCCTAGTGTCTTTTTTATGCATTCATATAGTGAATTGTGACTCTGCACTTATCTAAATTGTAGTTTTGCTCATGCGGATTGTATGTTGTTTGTCTGTAACTTCTGTGCTTGTCAGTGATGCTGCTTTCTTCACCAGGTGTCTCTTGGAATATACATGTTTAATCTCAGTGGGACTGCTTGGTTGAATAAAGGTCGAACAGAAATACTGATCTGTCTCTGCTTTTAATTAAGTTAAAGTTTTTAAAATGATTCTCTTCTCTGTCCCCCAGCCTGCAGACAGACACAACCTGCTGCGACCGGAAACGGTGGAAAGTCTGTTCTACATGTACAGGTTCACTAAGGACACAAAGTACAGAGACTGGGGATGGGACATACTACAGAGCTTCAACAAGTACACTAAGGTACAGTCAACTGACCCACACACCAGCTGTAGTTTTACCATACCATTTAATAACTCAGGCCTTGAAATGATTTGGCCTGTGTAATAGTTAAAGTGATGTTGAACTTTGGTAGTAACTTGGGTTGTGTAACTTCCTGGCCATGATATAACCCCAAAATCAGAGATTCTCTGTTATCTGTTGCGCCGGTAGGAATGGGTTTTTTTTTCTCTCCATTCTCAGCCTTCCTACTGTATCTGATCATAAAGAAAAAGAAAAATACACTTATTTCATATTACAGAAGTGATTGCTAGAGGCTCTACATACATTTTTGGGACCTTTTTCAAAAGCTTCCAGGGAAAACACACACTGCATCGTAAATTCTTACAAAGTCATGAATAAACTTTATTGAAACTCTATGAATTTCACTCAGCCTGGGGTCAGTGGTAAATAATTAGCATTTGTTTTAACCTGATTTGACTACCATTTGAGTTGGGTTTACTGTATGAATACAATTCAGGTACTGTCATAACAAAGGTTTTACTAAAGTATTACTAAACTGAATACTTTCCTGAGTGTCTAAACTTTCTGGTATTCATTGTATTGTCCTATGTGGCAAACCACATCGCATGGCACCTACAGTAAGTAGACTAAAACAAACCATAAAAGATATTTGCAAATAAAGTTTGGTATCGCAGCCAAATTGTCTCCTACATATGTTATTTCCAAAACATTATATCCATTTTGGAGAAGAAATTATCACCTTAAGGTCATCATTCAATATCTCTAAACTATAGAGAATCCAGTTTGTAAAGGTGTTATCATTTTGTTACCTTAGGATTTAACTCAACTATCCTTCAAAAAGTAGTGTAATTTGTTCTTTCGATTGTTGTTGGAGTAGGTGTGACCTTTTTCAAATGGTGGATATCTCTCTTTGGAACAAAACTCTTCACTTACAGCATCTGGTTGCCCACTATCATGAAAAGTCAATAAAGTGTTTGAGGAGAGTAAACTGTCGGCTTTGCTGTAAAGAAAATACATTTATACTCACAGTTCAGTATCTGTTCTGTGTTGACTTCCTGACACAGAGCAGATACCGAACTGTGCCTTGACTAGAAGTGTGTGATAATCATCTGACTAGCTTACCGAGATGTAATTGCAGATAACAAAGTTTTTTCTAGTGTCTCGTCTTTATTCACCGCCCTACCCATCCCCTCTCCTCCTTCAGGTCTCCAGTGGAGGCTATACCTCCATTAACAACGTCCGCGACCCCGTTAGCCCAGGACCCAGGGACAAGATGGAGAGTTTCTTCCTGGGTGAGACGCTGAAGTACTTCTATCTGCTCTTCTCCGACGACATGGAGCTGCTCAGTCTAGACAAGTATGTCTTCAACACAGAGGCCCATCCTCTCCCCATCTGGCCCTCTCCGCCCAAGTGACTTGTACCCATAGAGGAGGTGTCTATAAACAGCCATCCCGCAGAGTCCTGTATTCGTCCAGGCTTTTGTTGCCACTCAACAAATGAAGCACCTCTCCGTGGTTTGGATTGTCCAGGCTGGATTGGTGTGTTGAGCAGTAAAACAGTACAACTATGCCATGCACCTGTACTTTGATATGTTTCCATGTGGAGGAGTGTATTTTTGAAGGTGTTTTTTCTAAGGAGAAGGTTTGAGATAGAGCTGGTCTCTAATGTAAAATGCTTTTTGTTTTTTAATTCAATGCACAACTTTGGCTAGCTAATGCTGACAAAAAACAAGGCAAGGGCAAGAGCTGTTGTACTGGTCTGACAGGGATTGTCATTTTTCTGCTGGATAGTTGTGTGTGTGTATGTGGTAACAACAATCATGTCCTCCCCCTGGCTTTTGCTTTGCCATGTGAGTGAGGTGAATATCCTCATTAATCCTAGCTAGGTGTCATGGCTGTGTAGGGATCTATCACCGTGGGTGATCGCTGATCTGACTGAATACGATCGGTAGATTGGTCTTTTCCATTCATTTCTGTTAAATCACTGGTCTTTTAAGAAGCACTAACCACTGATGGAAGTGTATGGAGGGAGTTTAGCTGGATTGATACCTAAACAGACTGCTCAGGACAAGGAATTGTTTTTTTCTTTGTAAGCCTTGGTATGTTAGAGGGCCACATCCAGGTTCAGGTATAAAAATTTGAGAAAAATAAGTTAATGGCTAACTAGCTAGCCATTTCCCAACTAAGCATCCTGTAGGCTTTGAATCCACATTAAGTTATTTAAATTATTTCAACTTGTGAAAATTAAAGTTGAATTTAAAGGGAAAGTTGACATAACTTGACTTAAAGGAAAAATCAGCCCTATAACAGTTTAACCTTGCATGATGTTCTTTGCATTTCTGGGCACATTTTGTTGTGTGGTGACGTATCTTTCTTATTCCCGCGGATAACTGGCCAAACACAGACATCATGTCATCACGTCCAGATATTTCCAGCGCAGCAACAATGGAGTTTGATAGCAGACATATTTTCAGCAATCTAAAACATCAATGGTAAACGTCAAGTTTTGGTGTCAGTCCCTCAGAATCAAAAAGAAAGGGCTTCTTGCTAGACTCACCATTTTGCACCGACGTTCAACAGTCATACAGGGAGAAATCCATCATAGAAGAGGAAGAGATACTAATTTCTCCACTGATAGCCTCAATAGACCAGAATTCAGGTTGAGTGAAAGGTACACCAAAAAAGTAAAATTACAGTACTTAGCCACAAAATAACTCCTGGAATGCACTGAACATCACAAACAGCTGATATTCTAACAGTGTAAGAGCATCCGAGGGTGGATTTTTACTTTAATTTATTCCCCTAAAACAGATTTGGTTTTGCTGGCCCCATAAGTGTGGAAACTCTGGTCTGGTCAAAAACACTCTGATAACTGGCTGACTCTGCCCAGATTTCACTGCCTACTGCGGTTCTGTTGATGTGTCGAATTAGCTGCCTGGCACTCAAACACTCAACTGACACCACCTGAGGCTGACTAACTTGGACTCTTAATTGCACAGCAAATGATTCTGCCCAAGTACACTGCAAAAAAATAGCCATCATTGGTGATGTCTTATTTTCCTTGAAACAAGGGGAAAACTCATTCACTCACTTGTTTCATTGCAGTTTTGCTTGTTTTCAAGAATTTTCTCAAAGCAAGTAATAATATATTTAAAGAAGTAAATTGCTAGTATCAAGTTACTGTCACTTGATTGTAGGAAATGTTTGAAACAAATTGATTTATGATTGGAAACATGAAATCCCCTTCACCTCCACCTCTCTTGGCCATTTTTTCACTTACTTTTGGAAAAATAAGGCTCAATACCAGATTAAATTACTGGTTAAAATGGCATATTTTTGCAGTTTGCTGAGTGAATGTGTAGCGTTTAGGCATGGACTGACTCTGTTACTGTTACCAAGATGGACCAGTTGAAGGATTACACTGTGAAGCCCCAGAATGCATTGCACTTTTACCTTAAAATGGATTTGTAAATGGAAATCGCCATGTAGATGATTCTGTGTGTTTCCTCTGTGATTCTGTGTAGCAGTGGTTCTGGTTAGAGTAGTAACTGCTGTTCTTTGGATACTTCAAGATAATAAAAAGTTAAATCCTATACTGTAGGATTATACCTCCTTGTGTTTTTAAAGGGAAATTTGGTTACATTGTGCCGATTTCACATTTTGCCTGGCAGTGGTGGTTCATCACTGCTAAATGAATTCAGAGGAAACAATGTTTATGCCATAGCCTAACACTTTAACAGTTAAAAAGAAAGATACTGAGATCCAATGAATGAAGAAGTCCTGAATGATTTACACTTGGGACCACACACTATAATGACAGCTATTTCTTTTGATTTGTTTTTATGATGAATGTGGACATTTGTTCTTTGAATTTGTTCTTTTATATTATTGTCAGAGAAGAGACTTATCAGAGAGTCAAACACTATTGTTTTACATTATTGTATGAAGGGGAATTGAATCGAGGCTGCCATGCAGTCTTAATTATGCAGTTACTGTATAGTTGGATAAAAATAAATCAACTTGTCTTTACCAGATAAAATCAGTCCATATAAATGAACATAATTTGTTTAATGAACGTAGAATACGTGAGCATTTCATTTGTCAGGGACATTCATCCATCCACGTTTCACAGTCGACTTGAACCTGCCCAAAAAGTGAAGTTTGGGGAATTGTTTTCTTCACACTTGAATGAGGTTGGTTAGTTACTGTCCAGCAATCCCTGACTATCAGTCAATTTTTTGAAATAGAAGAGTGTATTAATATTTATTTTTCAAGGGTAATGTTGACAGTGAATCACTTTAGAGGGCAGAGACATGTGAGAGGACCTCCAGTCTGGGTGCTGGTTTGAGTGTGAATCAGGAGAAGATGGTTGAACACACACACTGTTAGCCTACTATCACCTTCTGTTCTGACAAAAGCAAACAGATGTTTCAATCCAAAATGGATCTTTTTGGATAGAAATTATTGTGTTTTTTCACAATAAATGGTTAAACGGCAGCCAGTGGTGTGCAGTTTTGAACCGTCTCCTCCTGACTAGTGTTGTATTTGCCAATGTTCTACTGTGCCTATTGAAATGTATGTTGCTTTACGGTGGTCTGGTTCGTTTTTAGTGCTACTGCATCAATGGTGAGGTTTTTGTAAGCAGTGTGTTGAGTCATGGCTCGAGTTTTTACTGTGGGTTGATAAGATGGTATGGGCAAGTGGTGTAAATATAATGTGTAAATTCTTTTTAACTTGTCTACTGAATCAAACCTTTATGTCCACAGATTGTTGAGCCCCCTCTGACCCTTACATACTGTGCCATAATGTCAAAATATTCTGATTTAATGGGATTTTCCAGTTCGGTGTCACGTCTCTTGTGCTTCACACTCGCCCTTTTTCGTAAAATCCTTCATGATGATCGTGATGATGTTCATTTTTAAAAGATGCTTTTTAGCAAAGCCAGCAAAACCCAAGGCCATTCCATTGCCAGGTCTCTTGCGTGCTGAAGCGAGAAAGTGAGGACGCCACATTGGATCACTTGCCGACTCGTCTTTTTATGGCCATAGCCAATTTTAATTTGGTTTGATGGGCGTAATATTATGAGCGAGGTGTGCTGTATGAGTAGATTCAAGTTAGCGTAGATGAGTCCACTTGATAATCTCAGTGACATTTCTGCTTCCTTCCTTTTTCCTCCAAAACCCAAGCTAGGTTTCTACAAAAATGACACAAGGGCCAGTTGCATCTAATCCTGTGTATTGGTGAATGGTGATTAATTTGCTCTGGATCAGTCCTGGCAGGCATCTTTCACATGTTTACACCGTTACGAAGGGGTTTTTAATGTGCCTCCGGTGCCTTCCTAGCCTCGATACGGCACTGACGCGACAGTCTCTCCCCTACATCGGGGCTAATGCCTTTCTAAGCCATAGTGACAAGGGGATGGCAGTGTGATGGCAGTGTGATCCGGTGGTTACAGAGTCTCATAACCTGCAGGAGCCATTGTGTCCGTCCCTGTTGAAGTGTCCTTGAGCAGGACACCGAACCCCCTTCTTCTGCCCCTTTGGGTAAAACGTGCAATCGAGATCTGTAAAGAAGCAAATACTTTATTACGCTCTACAATATGGCCATGGAGGGGAAAACGTAGTGAATGACGGGTCCCTCACACTCATAAGTGCTCTGATCTCTCTGTATAATTGCCTCTCTCAACTTTGGCAGAAGTCAGCCTTTAAAATCTGTCAAATATTCATGATCACTATTTTGCGCTTAGTTGGTGTGCGTTAAGAGACTGATGGCAACAGAAAAGATAAAAGACCAGAAATGACTCATTTAGCTCCATGGTGAGCCCCCACATAAGCTATTCAAATAGACTCTGCTTTGTCATTTCGTATTATAATTACTTTCCATGGTTGATCCTGCCATACACTATAATTACTTTTTTTTTTTAAAAGGAAAGTGGGCAGTCTACTCCACTGGGCTTTTTTTTTATTGCGAAAATAGTAAAATAGAGAGCAGCTCAGCAGAGATTATATCTTAACAAGTTATTTAATCTTGTATAAAATCTTGAAACAAATGGAAAGGGGGTTCAATCATTTCAACTGTTTCAGGACAGTTTGGCTTATTTCAAGAGTTTAACAAACAAGTGGCAGTATGTCAAAACCATTCCACCTCTTCATGAAAATGTTATTTGTTACTCTATTATTGGCTGATTGGCAGGTTTTTCCACTTGCTCATAGAAAAACAATATTTTAAGATTCAATTCAAGATAAAAATGACCTGCTGTGAAGATGATGATGGATATTATCACTATTATTGAGTTGATTTGAGTTATTCAAACAATAGCTCTCCCACCAAACACACAAATAACTATTTACATGGATCTGGGCTGCAAAACAATGTTGTCCTTCCTACCAGTTGTTTTCCAGCCTGGCAGGTTCCTGCTTCAGTGAAGCAACCTGATCAGTGGGATTGAAGGCGTGACCCTGTGTCAAAGACCAAACACATGGATCAATACTGTTTTTGTTGGTGCAATCAATTAATTGAATCATGCAAGAAAAAAAACATCTTGACGGAAAGGTCAGTTTTCTCCTGCACTGTCATGCTGTAAGATTTCTCCATGATGATGCAGCCTTCGAGTCAATAAGTCATCTGCATGTTTTGACAACATGCCGACATGCGTAGCATTCATTACTCTCATAGTCAATTTGTTAATCTCATTCCCCACGCTTTAACAGACCAATGAGTAAAGGTTTCAGAGTTGATGTTGAGGGTGTTTTGTTGGCACTTTAATTGTGCATTGTTTGCAAAATAGATGTATAAGCTTGCTTGGCTTTGGTTTCTCATTGTGCACACTGTACAGTTTAATGTTATTGATTCAACCTTTTGTACTTCAAGCTGCGGCTTATTATAAAAGTTCACAGAATTACACATTTTTTTTCCTGCCAATTAAATTTGAAAATAAAGATTTTCAATGAAGGTATTGGATCTTATTTCATTCTGCCTGGAACTATTTTCATTAGAGAGGCCTGAAAAAGCAAGAGTGCCTACTATCTGATGCACTGGAGCTGGACAGTGATAGATCATTGAACACCAGGGGGCAGCAGAAACCAGAAACTGTCTTCAGCAGCTGGCACAGATCCTGATGTATCCTGGTTAAAGTGAATTACAGTCATTGTGTCTCATTAATATGGTTTTATTTCTTAAAGTAAACATTTTCAGGATTGTTCCTTTGTTTATTAGAACTGCAGTGGATGTTGCAGCACTTTCATCAGAGTATTTTAACCTTTGTGTGAGTGAGTGAGCAAGCGAGTGTATTTGCCTACATTAGGAGTGAACCGACATCCAAATTGCCGGGGCAACATGACTGATGTGTGTAACATGATAATGCTATCTTCTCAAGACGCCGTCAACATTTGTCATTACTTCTTCTGGCACCCACCTTCACTCAAGTGTCCAGAGGATTGGCAGGTGGCTCGTTTGTGCGGCAACATCCTTTCTCATGTCCTAAGACATTTGATCAGTGGACAAGCTCAGCCCATCGCTCATAAAATCTTGTGTTTCCTAAAAGAAGTGAAGAAATCTGCCAGTGTGGAGGGATAATTTCACTTGTTTCAAGTTCATATCAGCTATGTTCAATAATTCTCTTGAATAAAGATGGGGGGGGGGGGGGTTCCCTTGATATTTGGGAAGTGATCTGACTTATTCTGCCTTGTTTCAAGACATTGACACTTGTTTCTAGAAAATTCCTGAAACAAGTAAAACTGCACTGGAAACAAGTGGAACTGGCAGAATTCCTCCATCACACAGACTGAATATCAGGCTGAATATGAAAGATGTACATGTTTTTATTTTTTTTTGCAGTGTTGCATAACATGATCACAGTAATGTATATTTCACTCTCCCACGGTTGTGGTGAAGTGGCTTTAACTTCACTCAAATCAAAATGAAAATTGACACTGAAATGCACATACAGTTTTTCATAATTGCTTACACACATTTTCTGAAATTATGGCTCATTTTCTCAAAACTCTAAACACAAAACACAAAACCACTAACACAAAATGCAAAACCCCACAAATCACTGGCAAAATGAAACACTGCATTCAAAACCATTTTATCTCTTTTCAAAATGCTATTTTGCAATAGAATGACACACACAACCATCATATGAATGTATCTTTCTAACAACCGACTACATGCTGATGTGCTTAACGGAAAACACTATTATGAATATCTCATCAGTAGGCTTATGCCTTTTGCATTTTCAGAGTTAGACGTATGCACAGCAGCCTGTTGTAAAAGACTGTTACAGTAATGTATATATACACAATTGTTATGCCCAAAATACTTTATTTCAATCACAAATACTTTATTTCAACACTTGAATATGTGTTGGATATGTGAAGTGTTCTACATAGAAAACACAATGCAGTAGGATAAAAACAGAAAAAAAAGGCTTTCTGTAAAAAAAAAATAATAATAATACAGTAATGTAAAAGGATAAAAAAAAAAAAATGAGGCTGCATCCTGCCTCCTCTTTGGGTCGGACAGCACCTCATCTACATCACAAGCCATGTTCACACAGACTGGTCGTCTCTCAGTTCTGCACAAGATCTAAAAACATGATGTGATTGGTTATGGTACAAGAATAATTCTATTTTTCAATATGAAATTACACATTACTGTAACATTGGCCAACCATCACTGAGTAGCACAGGCCTAATGATATGTAGGACTATAGTATACTATAAAGAACAGTAGCAGTAGTAGAGAGGCGTAACAGGCATGTAGCCTTCTCTCTGCAACATGCTACTGTTCTTTATACAGTAGTATACTGTAGTCCTATTTCTGAATATCTAGATGATGGAAGCAGCAGTGACGCTCAGGTTGGACTGGACTCTCTGCCCAGCCTCCCTCATGCTCAACCCATGTGGACCACATGGTGAACCAAAGTGACCCGGATCTCATCTGAGATAACTGTTCTCCTTGCTCTTCTTTGTCCTCATCCTCCTCTTCCTCCTCTTACTGTCACTCCTCTTCCTCTAGCTCTCACTGCAACATTGGTTTCCATTGTTCTCAAAAGCAAGAGAGCTCACCTGTGGCCTTTTTTATAGTGCTAAAGCTCTGATTTCTGAGTGAACAATTCAGATATTAGTGTTTATATGTGTGATGAGTGGATGTGGCCAATTGGTAAATGAAGTTAAAGGGTAACTTCAGTATTTTTCAACCTGGACCCTATTTTCCCATCTTTTTGTGTCTAAGTGACTAAAGGGGACAATTTTTGAAATTGGTCCAGTATTGAGCGAGATCGCTTCAGCCGGCAGCCGCGAAACGGGCTGCAATGTAATCCGACGGGGCAAATCACCCCGTCAATGTACGTCCACTAAAAGTGCTTGTTTTTGTCACTGACAGGCTCAGATTGTTGTGTAACCAAGTCTCGCTCAAGTCTCACGGGAATTGAGTTGTTGCAGGAAGTTACACACAGACCGGATCAAGCGAAAGGTAAAGAAAACGTTTCATTTCTCTGTAGGGTCCTTTCCATAATGTTGTCAGACACTTATAATAACAATCTGAGCCTGTCAGTGGCAAAAACAAGCACTTACGTACATTGACGGTGTGATTTGCCCCGTCGGATTACATTGCAGCTCGTTTCGCGGCTGCCGGCTGAAGCGATCTCGCTCAATACTGGACCAGTTTCAAAAATTGTTGTCCCCTTTAGTCACTTAGACACAAAAAGATGGGAAAATAGGGTCCAGGTTGAAAAATGCCGAAGTTACCCTTTAAGCATTTGGGATGGCAGTGCTTCCAAATGAACACGTGATTTTAGTTTTTGAATGTTGTGTCTAATGTAGAGAACGAGAGAAAACTACTCATTACTGTGTGTAGTGTTTTGCAAAAAGTGTGATAGAGAATTGCAAACCGAGTGAAAAGCTGAAAATGTGCTTGTAGGTTTGCAGACTTGGTTTAGGAATTTGATACATGAGTTTCAGGTTTTAGTGATCGTGTCCCAAGTTCCAGTTTTAGTGTGTATACAATTGTGAAAAACTGTAATAATGGTAGAGCCATAATAATAGTAGAGACTGGTGAAGTGTGTGACAGTTTCATACTCAGCCTCCCTTTGTACAGGCTAATACGCATTTACTGCACCGTCTCTTCTGATAGCTGCCACATGTTGCAGTAACTCTTTGTTCGGCATGTATGCAGCTTTAAAAATAAAAAAACAAAAGCAAATCAGAATCATCAAGTACATTAAATATACAGGAAATTATCTTGGTGACAGAGACATATTGTGTTTCACAGAACATACTGACACACCCTCTGAGCTAGATCTGAAATTGTTTTCATTTTATCGATTCAGCCTCAGAGAATATGAATAAGCTATTATCTGTGTGGGTTAATATCTGAGACTGTCAGGTTGTCACATGTTTTATCACAGACTATTAAATATGTAATAAATCTGGATCAGGATACCTGGAAGCTTAGCAGAATCTCAATCTTTTTTTCTTTTCTACTGTGGGGAGGGAAAATCATCATGTCGGCCTCTGGTGGTTGTGTCAAAGCTCAATGAGAAATATTTGACTTTATATAAAATCTGACAAACATGACATGCTCTTTTATTGATGGAAATTAGGCTGCTTGCAGGCTGATTTACCTTGTTTCATTGCTGTGAACCTTCTTGTAGGTTATTGTTTATAACTTCTGATCTGTTAATAAAAACGTAAAAGTTTAAATAACTCATCTGGTGATGCTGTAAAATGTTCTTGTCATGAGAAATAATGTCAGTGGTAAAATGAATGGGGAATCTCTGGGTATCGCAACCAGCAGAAGCACTATTGTCAGTTTTACCCCCCAATCTCTCTGTTGTTTGGTCTGAAGTAATGAGGTCAGATTGAGCCTAGTTCTATCTCAGCAAACTCCCATACAGACACACACACACACACACACACACACACACACACACAGAGAGAGAGAGAGAATCATCCCGGTAGACATTTTACCAGTTGTCGGTGTGGGATTTGATACCACTGCTACAGACAGATGTTTCAGAGTTTATGTTGTAGAAGTGTTAGTCTTCTATGGATAATTAGATTTTGGAGTTCCTCTCAAGTTTATGTTGCTGTTGACTTGAGGGATAGTTTGTGAAAGCAGTAGATTGTGGTTTGGCTATGGGAGCGAGCCCGAGGCTTACAGCTGTATCTCTCTCTCTGTCTCTCTCTCCCCCCCTCTCTCCCTCTCTAGTGTAGATGCAGGAATAAGCTTCTGGAAACTTCTAATTGTTGCCTGGGGGGAAATTTGGGGGAATTTCACCCAGGACTTACCAGCTGTCAGTAAGCTCCTTGCCAACAAATTGGGTTGAACAAGTCATAAGAATGCCCCAATTTCCCTTCAGTATATTCAACCCGTTATGGTAAATGTTGCCTCAAAACGTTAGCATGGCTCACTTTGCCTGTGTATATATCTCTTTGCCTGCAGGGGATGGATCTGGACAACGGTTGGGTTTGTAATCCAGTGCAAATTTAAACAAAAAAAAGAAGAAACTCTACTGCCCTCGTTAGATCACAGTCTTGTTAGATCACAGCCGCTTCAAGTATTGACTTCAACATTCATTATGTTGTCTGAAAGTTTAACACAGTAACTCCCTTGCACACCTGAATGTTTTTGGTGACAGGTGCAGTGGAGATCACTCATTCATTCATTCATTCATTCATTCATTGTCTTTATTCATGGTCACAGGGGGGCTGAAGCCTATCCCAACATACATTGGGCAGAAGGCAGGGAAACACCCATGACAGGTCATCAGTCCATCACAGGGAAAACACACATAGACAGACAAACAGATAGAAAGGCAAACACACTCACGCTCACATTCACACCTAGGGGGCAATTTAGTCTCCGGTTCACCTGACCTGCATGTCTTTGGACTGTGGGAGGAAACCGGAGGAAACCGACGAGAACATGCAAACTGCACACAGAAAGAGCCGAGGCCAAGAATCAAACCCAGGACCTTCTTGCTGTGAAGCTAATGTGAAAGTGAGCCAGTGTGCCGCCCCTGGTTACATACAAAATGTGAAAAAAAGGAAAAAAACGACTCCTGTGTACCATCTCTTACTTACTAATTGTGCCAATCTGAACATTTGAAGACTATGTTATATGTAAAAAAAAAAAAAAACTTGCTCCTGCTCCCAGAAAATCAAATCAGATCACTTGTTTAATCAGTTGTTGAGTTATTGACAACTATAAAACTCTATTAGGTTCCATAGCATTCCATCATTCATTAAAAAACGGAGGCATATGTGTTTTTTTCCTCAACGTTTTAAATGCAAGTAAGATGCAGTGTTTGGAGTTTATTGGCATGTTCTTTGGGCTTTCTGAAAATGTAAAACTTTGCATCTTTCCTCTCCTTTTCCGCATCATTTTCTTCTGCCCCGCTCTCTGCCCTCTCCTCCACCTTAGTGTAAGATGATCCATGGTTGGTGCAGACTGGCAGAACAGTGACTCCTCTGATCAGCGAGAGTTAAATTCATTTCAGCAGCCAGAGACCTTGGCACCAGGCTGCGCTGTGAGCCCAGGCACCGTTATCTATCAGGAAAATGTCAGCCACAACCCTGTGGTCTCTCAGATGAGAAATTAAAAGAAAGGAAGGGGGGGAAGGAGTGAAGGAAGGGAGAAAGGAGAGATGAGAGAGTAACCCAGGTTTTCCTAAGCCGTGCTGGTGCCAAAATCATCTTTGTTCCAGTGAAAGCTAATTGACAAAGATTATCTCAGGAGCTACTCAGCTTCAGGGAAACCAGACCCAGGCCTTATAGTCTACTTCAAAAGCCAATATACACAATGTAATTTGGAATGAAAACCCTGTATCTCCAAAATGTAAACTTTTCAGGAACTATGAAAAACAGCCTTGTTTTAGCTTGATCACAGTGCATTTTTGACTTTATCCTGTGGGTTTTCTTTTGGCTTCATAAGCCCAAGAGGCCAAAGAACTTTCTCAACCTTCTGAGGAGCATGTGATCCTTCAACTGAAGCGAAAACATGAAAATCACCCAAAGCTGGAGTTACATGGTTTTCACAGGACAACATGCATTTAACCAGAAGTGAGGGATTCTGCGACAGAGATGAAGACTTTGGCTGTTGTGTGGACAGGAACCTGTCTCCTTCTATTTTAGGAGATAGTTACTCTATAAGTTCAAGTTCAAGTTCAAGTTTATTTATTTATATAGCCCTTTATCACAAGCATGTCTCAGAGGGCTTTACAGAGAATGTGTCTAGCTAGGTCTAACTAAACACAATCAGTGGTAAACAAAATTTTATAGGACAGCATAATGAAAAACACAAGGTAGGTAGGAGCAGATTTAGCGAGACAAACAATCTACCTATTCTATATAGCCTAACCTACCCGGCACCCCAGCCTTAGACCCTAAATGCACACAAGGAAAAACTCCCAGGGAAAAACTTGGAAGAAACCTTGGGCGGGCTGAGGCAGATAGGGATCCCCCCCCGGGATGGCTTAGCGTGCAATAGGTGCCGGGCAAAACATTGACAGAGTCATGGACAACAATGATGACAAGAGAAAACAGAGAGAGACAAAAGAAGGGGAGGAGCATGCGGCGGTGAGGGGGGGCTGAGGCCAGCAGTCAAGGAGCGAGGGCAGCAGTCGTAAATCAGCGTCCAGGAGGGAACAGCGGAAAGGAAGAGCAAGGCAGCATTGACGACGAAGAGCCAGGGCAGCACCCGTCACTGCCAGGTAGAACACTGACCTGGAGTCAGAGAGGAGGAGAGAGAGGAAGCTGCGTACACACACACAACACACCCAGACACACACACACGTACAGAAGAAGGGGGGAAACAGCTGCAAACAGAACACACAGGGTCAGAGACACAAAAGGGGAGCAGCATGAGGGATGTGGGAAGGGACCGAGGCCGGCGCTGACGACCACTGGCCTGCACCGGAGTCTGAAAGGGGGAGAGAGGAAGGGGAGAAGCAGCAGCAACAGAACACAAGACAGACACGTTGGGTGGGAGCAGGACCAAGGCCGGCGCCGACGACCGGCCGGAGCAACACCTGTCCACTGGCAGGTGGAGCACTGGACCGGAGTCTGAGGAAGGGGAGAGAAGACAGCTGCACACAGAACACACGGAGTCAGAGCACATCGGGTGGGAGCGGCAGCAGGGATGGGACTAAGGCATGCACTGGCAACCACTGCACTGCACCGGGGTCTGAGAAAGGGGGGAGAGACAGGTACACACAAAGACAACGAACACACGGAGAGAGAGAGAGATCCAGGTGGGAGCAGCGTCAGGGATGGGCCTAAGGCCAGCACCGAAGACCATCAGGGTCAGAGGAATCTGAGAAAGGGAGGAGAAAACCAGCCGCGCACACACACACACACACACACAGAGCTGTGCAAAAGCAGCACAAGACCCAGACGTATTTGGGCACAGACACGCTCATACAGACAGCAGATAGGAAGTGATTAGACACAGTGTAGTCAGAGGGCATCCCTATGCTTATGTTCCCAATGGCAAATTTCTATATAAATACTGTCTAGGCTAGGGTAAGAGAGAAGACTGTGACGAGCCCAGGCCAGCGGTGCTAAGGTAGGTCGTATGATTGCGAGAAAAGATAGGTTTTGAGTCTAGATTTGAAGATTTCGACAGAATTAGCTTCCCTGACTGTAAGAGGTAGCTGGTTCCAGAGATAGGGAGCTCGATAGGAGAAAGCTCTACTGCCTGCTGATTTTTTCTTGATTCTAGGGACAATAAAGTAGCCAGCGTCCTGCGAACGGAGGGCACGAGATGGAATATAAGGGATGATGAGGTCGGATAGATATGATGGTGCAAGCCCATGTAACGATTTATAAGCTAACAGAAGCACCTTAAAGTCAGATCTGGCTTGAATTGGGAGCCAGTGAAGGGAGGTTAGGATAGGAGTAATGTGGTCAAATTTTCTAGTTCTGGTTAGTATTCTGGCAGCAGCATTTTGCACAAGTTGCACAGTTTTTTAATACTACAGTTAGGTAGGCCAGAGAGTAAAACATTACAATAATCGAGTCTTGATGAAACAAAAGCGTGTATTAAGGTTTCAGCATCCGCCGTGTTTAGCAGGGAGCAAATTTTCGAGATATTACGAAGATGGAAAAATGCTATCTTAGTGATTTCCTTAATGTGAGCATCGAATGAGAGAGCTGAGTCGAACGTAACGCCAAGGTTTTTAACTGTGGGACTCTGGGTAATTAAGCAATCCCCAAAATTTAGAGTAAGGTCTGAAACAAGAGGTAGTTGGGTTTTTGGGCCAACAACTAGCATCTCAGTTTTGTTGGCGTTTAGTTGCAAGAAGTTTAGTGACATCCAATTTGTGACAGCGATTAGGCATAATTCTAGGTTTGAAAGTTGTAAACGGTCGTCAGGTCTAATTGGTAGGTAAATTTGAGTATCGTCCGCGTAACAGTGAAATTTAATACCATAACTGCGGAAGATTTCACCAAGAGGTAGCATGTAAATGGAGAAAAGCAAAGGTCCGAGCACGGAGCCCTGCGGTACGCCAAAGTTAACTTTAGAGTAATCAGATATAGTATTTTTATGTGAGACACAATGCGTTCTATCAGATAGGTAGGAATTTAGCCAGGAAAGCGCAGAGTCGCGGATGCCAACGTAGCTCGCTAGGCGGTTTAAGAGAATATTATGATCGACTGTATCAAATGCCGCACTCAAATCAAGTAAGATAAGAACAGAAGAAGAATCGGAATCTGAGGCGAGGAGTAGGTCGTTTACCACTTTTGTGAGAGCAGTCTCAGTGCTATGTAGAGACCTAAAACCAGACTGAAAGGGTTCGAAGAGACTATTACACGAGAGGTAGTCAGTCAGTTGGGTAGAAACTATTCTTTCCAAGACTTTAGAGAGGAAGGGGAGATTGGAGATTGGTCTAAAGTTATTAAGATCATCAGGATCAAGGTTGGATTTTTTGAGCAGAGGTTTAATTATGGCTGATTTGAAGGACGAGGGCACAATGCCAGAGGAGAGAGAGGTGTTAATAATATTGAGTAGGGAGGGGCCTAATATTGGGAGAAGTTCCTTAACCAACTTAGCAGGAAGAGGGTCAGATAAGCTGGTTATGGATTTAGAGGGAAGTACTAATTTAGAGAAGGTGTCTAAGGAGACAGTCTCAAGACAGTACGGCGGTGGTCTCTATTGTGGCTAATGCACAAATAGGAGAGGGATCAACGCCCTCGGTGGGTAAAGAATTGCTAATTTCATCTCTAATAGAATCAATTTTGTGATTGAAGAAATTAAGAAAGTCATTCGCGGTAAATTGGGAGCTCGCTACAGGGGAGGGTTTGCGAGTAAGTTTTGCTACCGTGTCAAATAGAAACTTCGGGTTATTTTTATTAGTGTTAATAAGATCTGAGTAGTAGGAGGCCCTAGCGGCGGAGAGCGTACGCTTGTAGGTCAATAGGCTATCGCTCCAAGCTAGTCGAAAGACCTCGAGTTTGGATAACCGCCATTTGCGTTCTAGCTTTCTACACGCCTGTTTTTGTGCACGAGTTTCATCAGTGAACCAGGGCGACGGTTTCTTTAGACGGCGGGTTTTTATGAGTAGGGGCGCAACAGAGTCAAGCAAGTCAGTTAGAATAGAGTTAAAGTTATCCGTGAACTCGTCGAGGGAACCAGTTCGTTCAGGGAGAGAGGCAAGAGTTTTAGGTAGGAGATCAGCCAATTTTGTAGTTGTCGAAGTATCAATACGGCGGATGCTGTAGGTATCAACTGGATTGGAATGCCGACAGGGCAGAGCAATTTGAAATTTAATGAGATAATGATCTGATAATGCCGGTGGATACGGCAAAACAACTAAGTCTGACACATTAATACCACGAGCAAGGACCAGATCAAGAGTGTTGCCGCTAGAGTGGGTCTGTTCGTGAACCAACTGAGTAAAGCCAAAAGTGTCAATTAGGGACGAAAAAGCTTTGCTAAGTGGATTAGTTTTACAATTTAGATGAATATTGAAATCACCGATAATTAGGATGTTATCCATACGAATTACAAGGTCAGAGAGGAAATTGGAAAATTCTTCTAAAAAAGATGAATAGGGCCCAGGAGGGCGATAAAGGATATAAACTACCACATCACCCGGAAATGCACTATGTTTGTTGTATGTTATGTGTGTTTTGATCAAGAAAGAACAATAATGAGAAACAGAGAACCAGTAGGCTCAGTGTATCTGTGGGCAAAAATGAACCCATGACTTGGGCCTTGAAGCGTTTAGGTATTGGTGGACATTGCAGATGCCTGACTGCCTTGTTTGTGTTTATACAGTCAAAGCAGGCAGATTTCCCTCTATCTTCCTGACGACATCCAGGGAGATTGGCAGCGGTGTGTGTGTGTGTCTGGGGAGGAGGGAAAGAGAGACACAGATTTCAGAACACACTCACAGCAGAGCGATTTATGACTGATGTCCAGCCGATCCCTGTAGATTATCCAGTGAGTCAGCTGCATCAAGCTAAATAGCACACACTTATTGTGTGTGTGTGTGTGTGTGTGTGTGTGTGTGTGTGTGCATGCATGCTTGTGTCTGTATAGTATGTGTAAAAATGCCTGGAATTGTGTCATCCTGAGCTCCCATTACTGCAGCAGCTCAGCTAAGTGTGACCCCTTGATTCTTTTGTCAGATCAAATAATCAATCAGAAACAAACACAATGCACCTATTTTTAGACGTGGATCAATGCGATGCTGTGAAGTGAGACAGATTAAGGGTTCGAAAACTGGCCAAGTGGACAATAGATGTACGTCTCTGCTCATTTCCTCTCGCAGAAAATCAAGGTAGATCCTGTTCAAATAGTATTAAGATTATGAACCTGGGCATTTTCAATAGAATTTTAAACGTAATTGATAACATTGAAAGTGTTTTGCCTAACCTGTCTTGCATCTTTACATCATGATGACCTCAATAGAAGTAAGAAATAAGTCTACCTTTTATTTTGATATCCTCAATGATTTTATTTCTGCTCAATGTGTGTTAAAATCTTCCAATCCAAAGTTTTTTATCAATTCATTTTTGTTTTTACGATAAATATTTTTGATTCCTTTTTAACCCTAACCATCAAAGTATAGTCCCAATGTTTAGTCATGGGAAGTTGAAGTGGATATTCTGGATAATCTTGTGATTTCAACAGCTGAAAGTGTGAAAGTGAAAAACTCTGATTTTGTTTTATGAAGCTTCTGTCTCTGTTACGTTGCCCCAGACTTACCTACTTCCAGCAGTATAAAGTGAGCTAAATAAAATATGTTCAACCAGTGACTTAGATGCTTTATTAATGGAAGATTTTGTGATTTTAGTTTCCACAACAACAAAATTTGGTATGAGAAAAAATAGAAACCAGTGTTCTACAACAAATGTTTCTTATTTGTGTTCCGTTTTTGTCTTTTGCTTTTGGTTTTGCAGGACTTTCTTGTGAAAAAGATTGATTTGTTAATGGGACCGACTTTGTTAAAATATAAAGGCTGAATAAAAATACATTTCTTAATGCATGTTCACTCTCTCTAGTTTTTCTCAGGGCCTGGCTAAGCTCTTTCTAAGCTACATGAAAGCGAAACCACGGGGGAGCTACTCACCTAGAAAACTGGATAGACTAGCAAGCAAATTCACAGCAGAGTTGGCCTTTTTATCTCTGAGATCTGTTTACAGAGATTTTAAACCATATTTAAGAACTGAGAAGTGTGTGAAATCTGAGCCAACTTAGTTGATATTTCTATATTCAGGTCAGTCAGCCGCAGCGCTACTTTCTTTCTTTATCAAACAGCCTAAGGAGGAAAGGCCACACTTCAGTGTTTCAGTTATCTTTATTTCGACGACATGCACGGAAGGACGTCTCATTTACATCAGGAGCAGCAGCTCAGTTGTGACAGACCAGAACTCTACCTCCATCTTTTAGAAATATGAGGCAATACAATGGCTGAAGGCTAAATTATTCTTGAAATTCAGCAGCTCTACTTGAGGAGTGCTTGAGTTGAACAACGGAACAAATCAAAAGACTGGGTTAAGTGCAGGGTTGAGCTGCACAGCAATATAAAAAAAGAAAAGTGGCTTAACCCAAAAATCCCAGTCTAGAAGTGATGGCACCACCTGTGGAACCAGTCACCAATAGCTTTGTTTACATTTTAATTAATTGTATTTTTTTCATATTGATATATTGTCATATTGATACTATTGATACTATACTTACGTTTTTAATACATTTTGAAGCTGTGAATTGTATGTTTACAGTTGTAGCAGTTGTAAAAATGAGGGCTATAAACTGTAGTAGATCTAAAAATTGTAAAGCAATCACTTTCTATCATTAGGACATCCCTTCCAAGAATCCATGTGCAGAAACCCATAACTGACCCATAATTGATGTACTCATAAATTTCATATTGGGGCATTAAGTCTTCTAACTTGAGATACTGTCTTCCTTCCAGGTGAACAGCCAGCAAAGTCTTTTAAAGTTAATTAATGGAATAAGCTCCATGTTCCTTGACTCATTAAGGTTGCGACACTCGTCTGCTTTTCCTCTGAGACACCAGCTGATTTCCACTGCAGGACACTCAGCACTTCTTCCCTGCAGTCTGCTGCGGACTGCCTTGGTGTTGCCCAGTGATCTCATATCCACACACACAAATGTGCAGGTGAGGGGCACACCTACACACACACACACACACATATGCAAATACACAAACATTTTCCTGTACACCCTGTTTGTAAAAAGTGCTTTATAAACAAAGTTGACTTGATGTAACTTGCAAAGCGTATACTTTTCTCAGTATGATATGTTTTTCCACTATGTTCAGTACTAGTATGCTCTACTGCAGGTGTGTGAGAAACTTTAAAATTTTATACTGACAGTCCAAAGACATGCAGGTCAGGTGAACTGAAGACTCTATATTGCCCATAGGCATGAGTGTGTTTGTGTGTAGTACGGTATATGATATATATGATGTAGTATATTATGTCTATGATGTAGTACATAGTATACATATGATGTAGTACATGTAGTATGTATATGATGTGGTATATGATGGAACTTTATGGAGTTTTTGTAATATCTAATGGCTTTAAAATAAAGCCATTAGATATTACAAAAACTTTGTTCTTCATCAAAATTGGAAAATATTTTTGGAATTTTGACTTTGGAGGTTTTTCCAATAATAGAGTAAGTTTCATTTTTATACAATTTGTTATTGTTTTAAGCCCAACCTGTTTAGAGGACACTCAAATTTTCCATTTGTTGAAAACTGATTACTCTGGTGGTAAGCTTTTAGTCATAAGCAGTTAAGCCTATTAAGTAAAGTACTTAAGTCTCTCCATTGTTCAGCCTCCATAATGATTACAATAACCATGAACTGTTCAAGTGGTAATTTAGTTGTGACTAGCTATTTATATTGTTCCGCTTTTTCTACTTCTATTTTTTTCACAATCCTGATTTATTTTGACAAAACTTTTTCCTGAGGCAGTATGGAGCACCTTTGTCATGGCTAAGGGCTCTCCCTCTCCCTCTCTCTCTCTCTCTCTCTCTCTCTCTCTCTCTCTCTCTCTCTCTCTCTCTCTGTCTCCCTCAGTCTCTCTCTCTCTCTTCCTCAGTTTCTCTCTCTCTTTCTCTGTCTCCCTCTCTCTCTCTCTCTCTCTCTCTCTCTCCCTCTTTTTCTGTCTCCCTCTCTCTCTCTTTCTCTGTTTCGGTCTCCCTCTGTCTGTCTCTCTCTCTCTCTCTTTCTCTCTCTTTCTCTCTCTTTCTCTTTCTCTGTCTCCTTCTGTCTCTCTCCTCTCTCTCTCTGTGTCTCTCGCCCACACACACACACACACACACACACACACACATGCAGAGACAGAGGTATTATCATAATGCAGTTGTTCCAGTTCAGATGAATCTTCTGTTTGCGCCTCAGTCGATGCTGGCTCACAGCGGTCATCTCTTCAATAACACCTTAATTGTGCTGCCACCATGAAAGAGTTAGACTTTGTCCGTCTGTGGGATCGCAGCACTGAGCGTTCTGCTGAGAGCCGTGCCTTCTGCAGCTGAAATTGAAAATCAAGATGACAGCCAAAGCCATTAGCTCTGTGGGTGTTGTTGGGGAAGATACTGAGTTAATTGCCTCTCTCTCTCTTTGTCTTTCTCTCTCTCTCTCTCTTTCTCTAAGCCACTCACTCTCTTTCTCACACACTTTCTTTCTTTTTCTTTCTGCTACTGTGCTTACTGTATAGCCTATGTCCCTGTGCATTATAATAGTGTTTACTTGGCTTTCCTATGGTTTCCACTGCTGAACTCCCTCTAATTACTGTCATCAATCAACTTCAAACACACACAGTCACACACACACACACACACACTGGCATGCACACATGCACACACCTATGCAATCTCTCTTTGACCTCCTGTTCAGCTGCCTAGAAAAAAGAACTCCTCTCCTAATTAGATTTCACTGTTAACATAGTAAACTATTGACAGGAATATGAAATGGTTTTTGGGTTGGTTTTTTTTAGTTCATTTTAATTCCAAGATGACTCCTCACCTAAGACCAGCTGTCTCTGTACACACATGACATTATAAAGCAGATCATCATCATCATCATCATCACCATCATCATCATAAATTCAGGCATGTATACATCCACTGTATGCATCTAATCATCTTTAATTATTACCTGAATATAAATGCTATGTACAATACAACCAGGAAGCTGATTCCATCATTTTTTAGCAGAACTCCCTGAATTTTTATCCACTCTTGTTTAAAATTATGACAGAGTTGTTCTTTGTGGCGATTTTAATATCCATGTTGATGACTCCACTAATGTTCATGCTACTGATTTTTTAAACATCGCTACTTCTTTTAACTTTAAACAGTATGTGTGCGGACAAACACATAACCGTGTGCCATACATTGGACCTTGTATTTTCCCTGGGTGTAAAAATATCCTCTGTGGAATTACTGAATATGACTGTATCCGATCACAAATGTATAGTTTTTAACTGTGAATCACCAGTTATTAATACTGTCTCACCCCGCTCCTCGTGCACTCGCATCCTTAATGAGCAAAGCGTCTCAAAGTCCTGCGCATTGTTTGATAGTCAAAGCCTACACCTGTCTGAATATTCCCACACCAATGATCTGGCCGACCGTTTCAATTCGATCTGCTTGTCTTCACTAAATATTATTGCACCTCTTAAGGTTAGGTCTAAGTTCTCAGAAAGAAAGCAGCCTTGGATAAATGACAATATTCGCAGCTGTAAAAGGGAATGTAGGAAAGCAGAGCGCAGATGGAAAAAATCTGGTCTCCAAGTACATTACAATATTATGAAGGAGTTATTATTAGACTATAACAATATGGTTAAGGATGCGAGAACACACTATTTTTCAGAACTTATTTCTGCCCATCAACATAACCCTAGATTTTTATTTAAGACTCGATCAGCTGGTAAATCCAGCCCCTCCTTGTGCCCCAGCTGAAAGTGATGCTGATTGTGAGATGTTTTTATCTTATTTTACTGATAAAGTGGAGTCAATTAGAGCCTCTATTACCTCCAATGCCACGTACTCTGATGTCCTTCACCTGCAACAAGATAGTTTGAACCAGTTTTATCCCATTACCTTGTCTGAACTTTTAGAAACAGTATCAAATATGAGAGTGTCTTCCAGCCCTCTTGATGTAGTACCAACAAAGTTTTTACTAAAAGTAATGGAATCTGTCGGGCCCTGTTTGCTTTCTGTTTTTAACAGTTCCTTGTCTAATGGTTGTGTCCCTGACTATTTTAAAACTGCTTGTGTGAACCCACTGCTAAAAAAACCTGGGCTTGATCCCTCTCTCCCTCAAAACTATAGACCAATTTCCAAGTTACCTTTTATATCAAACATTTTAGAAAAAATAGTGTCCAAGCAATTTCTCTCCGCACTGGAAAATAACAACATTTTTGAAAAGTTTCAATCTGGTTTCACAGCACTGAGACTGCCCTGATTATTATTAAGATTATTATTATTATTATTATCATTATTATTATTATTATTATTATTATTATTTAGTGGAAACTGTGGCAGGTTGATATCAGATGTGTTTTTAATCCTGTAATTGTCCTTCATCTCACCATCCATAGACTTTAAAGTTCACATACTGTGTCTAGTATCAGTCAGATCCCTTGAATGCAACTACTTCTGTTTCTTTGTATTGTTATGATAACATTACCACTACATAGTTTTGCCCATTTTTCACATGCACTTTAAGAACTGCTATAAAAATGGCAATGCAGAATCACTGTCCTTTGCATTCAAACTGTCTGAAGTTGTGACATCATAATAACAGTGAATCAATCCTCAACATGGACTTAACATGTATTCAAATTCAGGTCAGTCACACTATATACCAGTGCACTGTCAAATTGTTTCACGGTTAATTGTTTCAATTAAAATAATTGTGTATATACAGTATGTACACTGAACAAAAATATAAACGCAACACTCTTGTTTTCGCTCCCATTTTTCATGAGTTGAAATAAAAGATCTAAGACTTTTTCTATGCACACAAAAGGCTTATTTCTCTCAAATTTTGTTCACAAATTTGTTTAAATCCGTGTTAGTGAGCACTTCTCCTTTGCCAAGATAATCCATCCACCTGACAGGTGTGGCATATCAAGATGCTGATTAAACAGCATGATTATTGCACAGGTGTGCCTTGGGCTAATCACAATAAAAGGCCACTCTAAAATGTGCAGTTTTATCACACAACACAATGCCACAGATGTCGCAAGTTTTGAGGGAGCGTGCAATTGGCATGCTGACTGCAGGAATGTCCACCAGAGCTGCTGCCCGTGAATTGAATGTTCATTTCACTACCATAAGCCGTCTCCAATGTCGTTTCCGAGAATTTGGCAGTACATCCAACCGGCCTCATAACCGCAGACCATGTGAAACCACGCCAGCCCAGGACCTCCACATCCGGCTTCTTCAGACCAGCCACCCGGACAGGTGATGCAACAGTTGGTTTGCAAAACCAAAGAATTTCTGCACAAACTGTCAGACACTCTCAGGGAAGCTCATCTGCATGCTCGTCGTCCTCACCAGGGTCTTGACCTGACTGCAGTTCGTCGTCGTAACAGACTTGAGTGGGCAAATGCTCACCTTCGATGGCGTCTGGCACTTTGGAGAAGTGTTCTCTTCACAGATGAATCCTGGTTTTCACTGTACCGGGCAGATGGCAGACAGCGTGTATGGCGTTGTGTGGGTGAGCGGTTTGCTGATGTCAACGTTGTGAACACAGTGCCCCATGGTGGCGGTGGGGTTATGGTATGGGCAAATCTGTAGCCCTAGTCATGTGAGATCCATAGTTCAGTGCCTAATAAATGTCTTTTTTCAAGATAAAACTGCACATTTTAGAATGGCCTTTTATTGTGACCAGCCCAAGGCACACCTGTGCAATAATCATGCTGTTTAATCAGCATCTTGATATGCCACACCTGTCAGGTGGATGGATTATCTTGGCAAAGGAGAAGTGCTCACTAACACGGATTTAAACAAATTTGTGAACAAAATTTGAGAGAAATAAGCCTTTTATGTGCATAGAAAAAGTCTTAGATCTTTTATTTCAACTCATGAAAAATGGGAGCAAAAACAAAAGTGTTGCGTTTATATTTTTGTTCAGTATATATTATTTACTGAGTAGTATCTAATTACGATAAAAGTAAGTAACAGTTCAATTATTGTGAACATTTAACAGTTCAACAATTTTCACAAAACCTTACTGGAATTTTTGCTAAACTCCCACAATCCTTACTTGTATTTAACAAGATGATCATCTCCCCCTACTGCACACTCCCCCATTATGTGCAGCCTTGCCTTCTCCCAGATTTCAGTTGGCAGTGCCGATACTGATGAGAGTATCACTGATCACTCATCCAATCACTGATTGAAATGATGCGTTTAATGTGTGACAATACCTCCTCACTGCTTGTCAGTGCCTGACAGTTGTTGAGCTGTCCTTCCATAGTTTGTTGCAACAAACGGCGCTCTCTCACCTTGTATTGAAAGACAAATGAGCGCTTGTCGGGTGTTACAGTCTGGTGTTACAGTCTCTAATGTTGCTTTGCAACTAATTTATGCTAATCTATGCATGAAAAACGAATTGCCAGTGAATATTTTAGTAACAACTAGATTGCGCTAGCAAAGCAATTGTGTAACAGGTGTGGCATTTATTAAGTTTGGGCAATGCTAATAGAACATTTTGACTAACAGGCTACTATGTTAAATGATAATGAGAGCCAGCCAACCTACCACAGTAGTAATATAGCAGAGTGGATCTATTCTTCTTGACAACACATTGGTGAATGATGTGGTTATCCTGATTATTCCAGGACTGCAGTAACTTCAACTACAGCAACAGTTGGGGCTGTGGGACTGGACAACATCTAGACTTGTTCGTTTTTCTAGAACTTCGCACAGTAAGATGCTATTGTGACATCACTCACTGTCTTTTGCAACGCACAGATTTGATTAGGAACCAGTCAATACTAGGCTTTTTCAGCATGGACAAACTCTGTGATATGATTTATGATCTGAAACCCTGACATTGCTGCGTCCCAGTTGTTTTGTCAGTGTAGCTGCACTCTGAAAACAGGGAGCCAAAAGACTTCATAGTCACCTCTGTTTTTTGTCACTGTGAAAACAGTTGTTAAAAATGGTCAGTTATGATACATCAGGCAAAGACCCTTTCCAACCATGCTGATAATTCAAGCTCGGCTAACCATGCTTTATTGGTTGCTATGCCAACAGGGAGCTTGTTAGCAATCTTTCTGGTTTGTACTCATTGTACCTTTGAGGACATTCCTTCCTGTGATTATGGGTTCTTCGTTGCTGCCAACGCAGCATCACTATCATACCCATAATCACGATAAAGAATGCTGTCTTTGGAATTATTGCTATAGTCACTGAGTTCTTAGTCATACTGATCTTAGTCACTCAGTCACAGTTCTTAGTCACTCACTTCTGAAAGAGAAGTGAGTGACTAAGAACTTTTTTACCCCTAAACTTTTCTGAAATCTTAGGAACTTTTCATAGCTATTGCTACAACTCTGCCTCTAACTCACTTTCATTTTCAGAGCAATGGCAACATGCATTTGCTCTTACTTGTGATTTAGTATGACATCACAGGTCATTTATTATTCAATATTCAGTCATGCATTGATGTGTCATTTATTGTACCTTAAACTGAAGCAAACTACCACCATTATGGATACATTCAAAGAGCTTTGAGTGTTTGTTAGATTTATATTTATATGTATGTATATATATATATATATATATAAATATATATATATATATATAACTAGTCTGAATCCAGTCATGTGTTATCAGATGCCCATGCTTTTATCTTGGTCGTTTGGGTTGCTGCTCCAGGATGGTTCATTTCAGTATAGTGTCACTTTGGGAGTCCAGTGCTGACTCCATCCATGATTTCAGTCAGCCCAGCTTTAACCTCATTTGCTGCTCTGATATTCAGTGCATTTTCTATCTCATTGATTCATTTTCCAAGTCCATTTGTCCAATTTCAACCTCACTAATTACTTTTACATTAGTAATTTTATCACCCAGCTCACTCTTGGTCACACTTTCAAGTGAAAAGGACGCAAGAGTTCCTTTTTTGAGACTAAACAGTCCTTTGATTAACAAGCCAAAGGCCTCATACTCAGTTACTGTGGTCAAACTTTCAAACACATCAGTGAATTAAGTAGAAAGATGTCTGGCTCTTAGTGACAAAAGATAGTGTGGTAAACAAAGGGCAAGGAGCTCAGTGGGTGAAAATACAATCAAAAAAGGAGAAGGGAGCTGCCGATAATGCAAAAATCCATTTATTTGGGTACCTTACACACTTGAAGTCCTATACCTGAAGAAGCCACCTCGGCAAAATGTGTTTTTTGGTGTGTCCATGTAGCCCATCACAGCCTTATATTTTGTGCTTTTTGTGATACTGGCTCTTAGTGGTTGCAGCTTTAGGAAGGCTCAGATCTGAAACTATGCCAAAACCACACAGTCTATTTGTCAACACACTGGCCTCGGAGCACAAAGCTTCATTTACAGCGGATATCGTCACCATTTTGCGCTTATGATTGATCACTTGGCCAATTGAGTTCGATATGCTTTGCTCCTTCTGGCTACCGCTTTAAAGAGTCATATAGATCAGGGATGCCAGCTGCCAGTTAATTCCCAACAGGAGAGGCCTTGAGACCCAGGAGCAGGCAAAGATCAATGCCTGTCCAGAGAGAGAAGGAAATGGTTAGTGTGAAATCATAAATTCAGAAACAGTTATCTCTGTATGCTGAAACAAGTTGAAACAAGTGGAGCTGCACTGGAGAAAAGCCTAAAATTATCTGACCTCAATATCACATGGATGTCTTCTTTACTTTTCATGGTTCCACAGCAGGTGAACTTTAACAACAGCTGGAGGAAGGCAACTAGATCCTTGGTTCTTTTATTTTTCTCCTTTTTGAGGATTCTGGTTCAGGGCAATGGATGCCCCAGGATGCCATTGTTTGATTTATGATTGTATGATTTCTGTGCAAATAATAGGCAAATTATTCATTTTTTTGTTAAAGCAAGACTGTGATAATGAGGACTTATAAGATAAGATAAGATAAGATAGCACTTTATTAATCCCCTTGGGGAAATTCAGGATATCTCAAAATAACCATATACACATTTTTTATGATAAAGTCATTGTTTGATATAACATCACTACATAGCGCACTGACTCTGTGGTCAACTGGTAATTATCCAGTCCCAATACACCTCTAGTCCAAGTCTAAAAATCACCTTGGTGTGACGTAATTGTACACATCTAATGGAAATCACAAGCTTATTACACGGATCACATATTTTTATCCACCACTTCCATTATACATTTTATAATCATCTTTAAACTTATCTTTTCAACCTTTAATATTGAGGGGCTCTAATAATATCTCGGTGAGATGGGAAATCCATCAACCATAGCTTGTTTCAGAGGAAGGCAAAGTAGCGAGTGTGTTATTTATCATTTTGAAATATATCTGATGTGTCCTGGGGCAGAGTGGTAGATCAGCAGGGTGGTGATTATTGGCTCCAGTGGAAGATCTATGTTTGTCTCCCTGACATTTCTTTGGTATCCTAATGAACATAAACAGGACACATTGGAAAAACTGCTCCGGAGAGAATTATCTCAGCTTTATTATTTTTAGAATATGCATATGAGCCAATGTGTGCATGTATTCACTAATTGAGTATAGAAAATGTTAACAGCAGACCAAGTCAAAAACCTCAATCTCAACTGAACTGTGCCACCTGTGAGCCATAACCCACTCACTCCTGGCTTTGTTTATGTTTTGAATTATCAGAATTTGTTTTCCACTTTCAAATTAATTTTGACAGCTGCAGGTAGGCTAAGTTTTAAAAGTATTTGCAATGTGATTTTTTTAATGTCTGCAGTGCACATTTAAGTACATTTAAGTAACACAGAGTCCTTAAAGTTCAATACTGATAAATAAGAAATTTTAGAAAATCAATATTGGCTCTTGAAATATTATTCCTCAGTAGATGCCTGTGAACTGACATAAACGCCCTTAGGCTACATCACATGTGCTACGTGCATGTGAGTTTAATGGTAAGGGATTCTTGAGCAACAGTTTCTCAATCAGACTAAAATTATATAATGGCCAGTCTCAGTTGAGCAGTCTGATTGGCCCAAGACGACTCCAACCGTGCTGATAATTAGCCTTGCTTTAACTCTTGTGGTTACCAGGGAGATATCTTTATTTTTCCAGTTTTATCCTATCTATGTACACTACTACTTCTACTACTACTACTACTACTACTACTACTACTACTACTAACAATAATAATAATAATATATGTTATGCATAGTGGTTATCTAAACGCAGAGTGCTTTACAGGAAAACGTACAATCAGGAATCGTGTTTTTTTTTTTAATTAAAAATAAGAAAAAAAATAGCTTATATGCAAACCGATTAAAACACTTTAGAAACACAAGATTTAAAAGTGGTAAAATCAAAAAGCAAACAAAATCTCGCGTATCTTCGCTATAGTAACCCACACAGCCAAGGTATTGCCATCTAATCACAGGCTCGTCCTGTTGGGTGACTTGGTCGGTCCCACGAGCGCATGTTGTTGGTTACCAAGCAACTTATTGGCTGCACGAGGCTGCGTCATTTCCTGACAGACACGGTCAGGGGCGAGAGAGAGCCGCGAGACTCCACACAGTCGGTTGTTGTACGTCTGAAAGCCCTGGAGGACAGATCCCCCGAACAGGTCGCCGAAAGACTGCAACCAGACGAAGAATAAAAACAAGACCTGGAATGGGTGAAGTATTTATCCCTCGGTTTATGTAACATCGGTGGATGGATATATTTACAGACTTGGATGTAATTAGCAACTAAAACCCAGACCGGTGCAGCAGGATATTAACTCCGGACGCCGAGCAGGAGAACACACCAAAATAACTTTTTTTCCCCCACGAGACGACCGTGTTTTATTCTGGCTGAATCCTCACACTGTGTTTCTTTGAGGTAATACAAGTAGTTTACAGTTCTCCGTCGTGTTGTAGATTATATGTAGACTACATTCCGGTTTACAGTCGAGCTCTTGGCGGTGAGAGGTGGACACCGGAGAAGCAGCGGCTCGGCAGCCACCTGACCTCTTTACACAGGAAAACAAGACCGTAGTTAATGACACAGGCTGAGATCCTGACGAGGTTCGTTACTAAGCTCTTTGACGGAGCGGGACGAGTTTTCAACGGGGCTGTTGCATGTTTTGACGCAAGGTTATTCCACTTATTACGCACGGGAAGCTTAAGTTTGCGGATTCTCATTGCTGATATCTGAATTATGGTACATGCTAATTAATTTGTGTAAGTTTAATTAGTTGAACTTCGCCTGTTGAAGTTGTTCCTTTCATTGGTCTATCTTGCAAACTGTGAGCAAGTGGCTTTACATCCATCAGAGCAATATGGCTATAACCGGAGTGGACGTCCTCCAGCGATCGTGATGCCAAGCGCCGGTCTAATCCTGTACTGCCAGCCCGTAATGCCTGCTCTCTAACCCGGCTCCAGTGTGGCGCCGTGTCCCGGTCACACCGCCAGGATGAGCAGCACGGATCTGGAGCGCATGTCGCTCAGCTCCTCGGCCAACTCGGTGGCCTCTAGCGCCCGGACGCTGTCAGCCAACGTGAAGAAGCTGCACAACGCGCTCAACCTCCTGCTCAACGACTTCGAGAGGGAGCAGTTTATCCACTGCCTCAACGTCTACCACTCCAAACGCAACGTCTACGACCTGGTGCAGACGCTCAAAGTCATCCTCAACGCCCCGAGCAAAAGGCAACTTCTGCCCATGCTGCGGCTGGTCATCCCCCGCTCGGACCAGCTCCTGTTTGACCAGTACACCTCGGAGGGCCTCTACCTAAAATCGGATTTAGCGGCAAGCAACGGGAGCCCCGAACCGCCGGCAGACTTGCCCAGCGCCAGTCCGACTCCCCCGGGGCATTTCTCGCCAAATAACCCCCCCGAGTCCCAGGTGGCGCTGCGCGGCTCCCCGGACAGCTTCAGCACCAGCAGCGAGGGGACAGCTCCCCTCGTGCCGCTGCTCGGGAGAAACTTTGTCCACGAGCCTCCGGGGGAGCTGCGGCAGGTGACCATGAAGAGGCACAAGAGCAACGAGGGTCTGGGGTTCAGCATCCGCGGAGGCTCGGAGCACGGGGTCGGGATCTATGTGTCTCTGGTGGAGCCGGGGAGCCTGGCGGAGAAAGAGGGGCTGCGCATCGGCGATCAAATCATGAAAGTCAACGACAAAGTGTTCGACAAAGTCACACACGCTGAGGCAGTGAAGGTAAGTTTGTGTGTGTGAGAGAGAGAGGGAGAGAGAGAGAGCGCTCATAAACACAGAGACAATCTATACAGTTTGACTGTTAAACACATTAGGCAGTAGGGATTTAGCCCCTCCTTCCTTCCCATAGAGGATATAAATCAGCAGCCCGCAGCATTTCAATGAACTGGCACGAATGGCAGGATCTTAGGAGCTGCTGGCGCTGGACCGGTCCGCATGACCCCTCATCTCCCGTGTATAATCAGCCCCTGCCTGAAGTTAATTATGCATTTGTCCTCGGTGTCTGAAATTGACCCCTTGAAGCTAACAAGCCCTGATTTGTTGAGGGGAATTAATGTTGTTGGCCATGGCAGTGGCTATAGCGGCGAATTTGTTATCGGCGAGCGCTGTCTTGTAAACTAGGCTACACTACTCCCAGGAAGCAGGTAACTGGACACTTTGACAGCGGCTGGTAACCATAGGCCAGAGGGGGAGGTCCGCCCCTCTGCCCCGGAGGTATAAACTCAGAATAAAGACTTAAAGCTGACCACTGTAGACCTATGTTGTCAATGCTATTGAGCATAAAGGAGCCTATTAGCAAATGAGGTAATAAAAGAGTATGTCTGATTTGTGTATAGTGCAGATTCATTATAGAAACCTTGTGAGGACCTTGGTTTTATGAGCTCCTATGAGCTGTCCGTGGTGCTGAAAATTCATCGTGGAACTCTTTCTTTCTCTCTCTCTCTCTCTGTCTGCCTCTCCCTCTCTCTCTTTCTCTCTCCCTCTCCCTCTCTCTCTCTCTCTCTCTCTCTCTCTTTCTCTCTCTCTCTCTTTCTCTCTCCCTCTCTATCTCTCTCAATTCAATTCAATTCACTTTATTGGCATGACAGTTTACAATGTTGCCAAAGCATCAAGATAAATATCAATTTTATATCATAAATCTTATTATATCTATATTATCGTATTTTATATTAGCAATCTTATATTATCTGTCTCTCTCTCTTTCTCTCTCTCTCTGTCTGTGTCTCTCTGCCCCCCCCCCCAACTTTTTTTTACCTCCCACTTTTTTCCCCACTACTCTCCTTTACGCTTCGCTTTCTTGAACGCACTCATGCACACATATTACCGGGATTCACAGTTTAATATAACTCCTCTTCCCAGGCATTTTCCAGGCAGTTACATTCAAAAGTGTTGTGTAGCAATGAAATACGTCAGCAGCACTGCCTAGACATAAGTGCCAGGTATTCATAAGCGGCTTAATTTTGAGAATCATGATGGGTTGTCCATAGTTGAAAGGTCAGCAGTTCGATCCCTACAACAGCCGTCTGTCCTGCCAAAGTGTCCTTGAGCAAGACACAGAGCCCCCATGTGCTCACACACTGTAAGTTCCTCTGCATAAGACTGTCAGCTAAATGCCAAACCTTTAAAATGTAAAGTGATAAGGCCACTGTCCCTTTTTTTCTGAGATGATAACCAATTAGGCTTCTCTGAGACAGCTCTCCAGACCAACTGCTTTCACAAGTCTGCAGCAGTACTCAAAGTTTGAATGCATAACTTATTTGGTGTCGATGCTTTTTGATTGTTGTTATTGTAAATGAGCTATTGGAGAGGGAATTTTGCCGGTGAGGCTCCTTTCAGTTTTCACTGAGTGCATGTCATTGTTAATTTAAGCGACTTTCCATAGATGATGTAAGACTAAATAAAGACTAAACTGCACCTTCTACTACTACTCCTATTACTATGCCTCCTACTAGTACCACTGCATTTACTCTTACTTTGAGTTCTACTACTACTACTATTCCTACTACTACTAATATTACTACTACTGCTGCTACTGCCACTACTACTGCTACTACTACTACTACTACTACTACTCCTACTACTACTAGTACTACTCCTACTACTAGTACTACTCCTACTACTACTGCTACTGCCACTACTACTGCTTCTACTACTACTACTACTCCTATTACTACTACTACTACTACTAGTAGGCCTACTACTCTTACTACTACTAGAACTACTACTACTATTACTACTACTATTACTATGACTGCTACTACTCCTACTACTAATAGTACTACTACTACTACTACTACAAGGCCTACTGAAAATGAAATGTAATGTATATGTAGATAACTGTAGAACTGATATTAGTATTGTACTACACATGGGATGAACAGCATGTCTCTGAAAAATATTGTTTGAATCACAATTTTTCATTTTTGGACTAAAAGTGGCGTCTTGCCTCTGCTAACAGGGAAGATGCCTGATAGCTGTTACAATAATTCGCTAGTCCTTAGACAACATAACAAGATATTGTGAAATAATGTACACTTCTTCAAAGATTTTAATATTAAAATATGCGCCATTTGAATGCATTTGAAGTCAGATCTTACCTGCTTTAATCATCCCGACTCAATACAACATTCTTATCTTATAAAATGTACTGCCACTTTATGAGCTGCAGGTGAACAGAGACGTTGTTGGCTTTGAAAACAGATCATTGCATTTAAACTGCTGACACAATTCGCAGATGAAATGTCACCTTTGAATAAGCCTTTGTCTGCACAGTCTCCCTGAGCCACTTGTGACAGCTATCACATCTTT